>NW_015552538.1:2974574-2982089 GCF_001515605.1 Sinocyclocheilus anshuiensis
TTTAAAGTTGTTTAGATATTTGTATTGGAAAACAAGACAAAAATACTAACAAAAGCATTCTTTTATGCAACATTTAATGGCAAAATTTTATGAATTTAAGACTTTCTGTTTAGTTTTAAGACAACTTTTCAAGACCTTTTTGAGACCTGCAGAAATCCTGTTAACCTTATTACAGATGGATTCACAACAGAAAGTGAAAAGCAGAAGGTTAACGTGTCATTGACACTGAGGCTGCACATAGATCTACAGTGACTCTGTGAGCGTCAGGGTTTCAAGAGGAAGGGTGTGAAAAACACAGTTCACTCTCACAGCCTCTCAACTCCCACTGCCAGATGACACTGAACAGACACTCTGCATGGCGATGATGTGTGCTACAGGTGTGTGTGTGTGTGTGTGTCTGTGTGTGTGAATGTGATGAAGTCTTTTATCAGAATCAGGTGGGACGAGGAGGAATGTGAACATACAGGCCCAGAAAAAGATGTTAACACATCAGCCACACAAAAATGTATGAATGTCCTGGATGTCAAGCATTTATTTTATTTATTTTGTCAAGCATAAAATAAAATAAAAAAAAATGAAAAGGCAACACACACAACTGATTTGGGTCAGTAATATTTTTTTAAGAAGTCTCTTATTCCCACCAAGACCGCATTTATTTAATTAAAAATACTGTAAATAATTTTAAAATGTAGTTTATTTCTGCGATGGTAAAGCTGAATTTTCAGCAGCCATTACTCCACTCTTAAGTGTCATATGACCCATCATAAATAACCCCAATATGCTGTTTTGGTACTCAAGAAACACTTCTTATTATTGAAAACAGTGCTGCTTAATATGTTTGTGAAAATCATGATACTTTCTTGGGTTATTTGAAAAATTTTTTTTTAAATGTTACCACTTTTACGTTTTTTACTGATCAATTTATTGCATCCTCGCTGAATGAAATTATTTCTTTCCAAAAAAAAAAAAGGGGGAAAAAAAGAAAAACCTTAGACTGTTAAATATGCAAAGAAAAAATATTATTAGATGATATTTATTGTTACAGTGATGAATATCTGTGGTTACTATGCTAGGACATCAATTAATGAGAAATCACTTCACACATAAGCAAAAAAAAAGCATAATTTGCTTGTCAGTGCCATTTGGATTGATATGTTGTATCTATTGCAATGACATTTCATTTCAATCCTTTTTGTTTTTGAGTTTGAAATCCTTCAACATTCTACATCCTACACATTTGCTTATGAAATCTTTGTTAATTTAAGTACTCTTAAGTAAGAAACATATTTTACAGAATTTTACTCCACTCAGCAGAATTTCCCACATAGCATGAAATAAGCATGAAAAAGATGCGTGTGAGCCTACTTACATGTGTAAGTGTATAAAGAAAAACTGAGATGGAAAGGAAAGAGATAAAATTACCTGCTGCAGGTCTGCCAATGAGTAGAGGTGCACATGCTGTAGCAGGTATTCCCTCGGAAAGATCCTGCAGAAACAGCAAGAAAATCACATTAGAATGAAAAGCATATACATATTACCTCAAATCATAACTGAGTCTGCACATACCTGTAAAAAATAAAAACTGCATTAGCCTGCACACATATACATACAGATCCATTTCAGGTGGAACACTAGTATCCCATCATCCCGCCTCTGTAACCATGACAATATGGGTCCAAATTGCTTGGAAATAGGGGTTAATTCAATTGAATTGGAAAAAGGCTGTAAAATAGGCATTTAAAAGCACTACCCCTTATTATGGGTGAAGTGGGGCGGCTCTGTCTCGCTCTCTCTCCATCTGGCTAGCTATTATGGCCCTCTTCACCTCTCTCCTCCCATGAGCCTACACTCGCTCTTTCCCTCATTCACCCACGCCTGCTCACATTACAAACTCAAGGGCCCACAGAATTATCCAGAAAAGAGGGGACTGGGGAAGCAACAGGCATACTTTGAGATGACGAGAAAGAGAGGATACGCGGTTACGAGAGGCAAATTAAATAAAAAACTGGGAGTTATGGGACTCATCTTTTACCAAACCACTAGTTAGTCCATAATATCCAGACAACTAAGCAAACAGAAATGATGAATCCTTCTAATGAAATGATCCTCGTTGGAGATGCAAAAAAATCAATTCATTCAGACACAATTCTATTGGTGTAGACACACTATAGCTGGCTACTTTAACAGGATCCAGTCTTTTTTTTAACCACAAAAGGCTGGAAAATTGGATCGATTAAGTAGTCTGGTACTTGGAAACCAGTGCATCTTTACTCCTGCCCACTAATAGTTCATCCACTCCGCTTCCTCAGTGGCTTGGGGTCCATCATTAGTAACCCGTCAGACAGATGTTGGCAATTAGACACAGGCTTACAGGCCACAAACACAGCTAAGAGACAGGAGAGAGGGAATTTATGGCATTATGACATGTGAGGAAAGTATGCTGGGTAGTTTTGAGCTATAATGGGGCATTTAGAAGTAAATGTAGCTATTATATGATATATACAAAGTCACATATGATTTAGAGTAGTTTGTGTTGATGCATGTGGCCCACATTGATGTGCGCATCATTGGACATCACCTCAATTTTCAGTTTTGGGGATTGTGGTGGATCTCCATTTTTCTCATTCGCTGCCATAATCTCAATGCTGGCTGAAGAGAAGCATGGCGGTACTCCAGACAGCCCCATTCACAGCTCGTCCCTCAGGCCTCATTAGGCCAAGCCATCATTACGGTGCTAATCTAAGTCTAAACTGAGGCATGGAGGCAGGGGGTGGGATGTTTACTAAGCTGGGGATGAAATCTCTTTTCTTTTTTTTTTATGGAAAGTTTAAGGGTCAAAAGACAAGAGTTGCAGTAGGTGTCATTAGTACAAATAGAGCTGATGACAGGTGCTTTGTTGTGTTTGATGTAAGGCATGTCAAAAATGATACTTTATCAAGAGATGTCACGCGTTGTTTGAGGTTTACGAAATATATGCATTAAAACCCAAAGATTGAGTTTAAATGTGCTGTCTTTTTTATGGTTCTCAGAGGTGTCAGAGAATTTGAATGTGTTCTCGAAATTCACTAATGAAAAACAAAGATCCATTTTGATTAAAAAAAGCAAACAAATGAAAATATCACTACTAAATCCATAGCACAAAGTGTATAGTTGCTTACTGAAGTTTGACTACTTTTATAAGACCTTTTCAGTGAATCCAAATCACACAGCTCAACCAGTGTAGTCCAACTCGTTCCCACACAAATGACTCTTTAGAGCTGGTTCTTTTTAGTGAATCAAAACCATACATTGTGACAAGAGTAGTTTGATTCCCAAACAATGATTCTCATGAACCATTTTAGGGAATCAAAAAACAGAGTGAACATTGTAGTCAGATTCCTGAACCAATGGTTCTTATGAGTTTGTTCTTTAGTGAATCTACACATAAAGCCTGTGAAGTCAATAAAAAGTGTACATAAACACAGTTTTTTCAAAATTTGCTTGAAATGTATTTGTTATCGAAATTATCTCATAATTCAATGGAATTAAATTTTCCCCCAAATATTATTTAATCAAATTTAGTGCTTAAAATTACTAAAAAAAATCCTTAAAGGGATAGTTCACCCAAAAATGAAAATTTGATGTTTATCTGCTTACCCCCAGGCTCTCAAATGGACCATTGACACTATCTACAATCTCAATTAGGAGTGTCAACGGTCCATTTGAGAGATAGGTGGCGGTAATGCACAATTTATAAGTCTGTGATCTGCTGTAAAGCAAGAAGAAGAAGAAGACGCGCCGGCTGTTGACGCGCTCAGGACAGTTCGGACATTGCGGTGAATCAGAGGTAAAAAAACGATATAAATACTGTTCAGTTTCTTGCACAGATCGATTGTTGGGACTATTAAAGAATCTGAATTAATAAGAGGAATCCTAAACCAGAATTTTTTTTAAATAAAAAAATATATAAATTCTTTATTTTAATAATAAAGAGTTTTCCACTGAAGTGTTTACAGATCACACCTGACAGATCTGCGGCCTTAGAGAGGTATGAATGCCTGATAAAGAGTCTGGAAAGCTTTACATACCCACAAATCTGATATAACAAGTGAGGTATTACTGAACATCTTAGGAAGTCTGACAAAGAAAAGATATTGCATTGAGAAGATTCCACGGTCTAATGCGCTATCTTCTGTACAAGATGAAATCCTAACTTAATCCCTGCGGATGTGTTGTTACGCTGATTTACCTGCCTTTGTCAAGCTTGTTCAAGTCAGGACAGTGTGTGAAAAGAAACCTGGGTCTCTCCAGGAGTTCATTTACTTCTGGTTATGGTGACAGTCTATCTTTCGGCTTTCTATCTCCTCAAGCATAAATTAATCTCTGCTCATGGCAGAGCTCCATGTTGATATCTTTTGTCCTGGCTCAGGGTAAATACATAAGTGTTTACAGTGGTGGTAACCAGGCGATATGGGGCTTGTTGTCGAACAAAAGAGAACCAAATCCGGCCACAGTAATCAGAGGGTGGCAAGCACATAAGCAAGAGACTGTATGCTGATTTTGCTCTTTTCTCTCGACTGCCTGTGAATAGGTACGCTTTTATGACTGTAGGACAGGGGTGTCCAAACTCGGTCCTCGGTCCGTGTCCTGAAGAGTTTAGCTCCAACCCCAATTAAACACACCTGAACCAGCTAATCAAGCTCTTATAGGCATACTAGAAACTTAAAGGCAGGTATGTTGAGGCTAGGGGTGTGCGATATTAACAAAAAATTATATCTCGATATTATCTGGGATTTTATCGATAACGATAATTAGACGATATTTTGCTGAGTGAAATTCAATGTCACATTTGTAATCATTTTAATTTTAATTCAAATTTACAAATTTTGGAGAAAAACGGCACTCTTCGTGTGAAATTGAATAACTATATGAAGTGGTATAAATATATAAATTTTCTGCCATCATGTCTTGAATTTGTGATCATTCTAAATGCATTTTAATAGACTGAATCATGCAGTGAAAGAAAATACATTAATGCGCACACGCACTAATCTAGACTTCACGTAATGTATGCGTGCGCTCTGTAGGGATGTTTTGAATGGTTTTTGCAAAATACTCGATAATGTCAAATCGCACATCGTTAAAACAACAATTACGGTATTATCGCAGACGATATATATCGCACACCCCTAGTTGAGGCAAGTTGGAGCTAAACTCTGGAGGACACCGGCCCTCCAGGACCGAGTTTGGGCACCCCTGCTGTAGGATATGCTGCAGTCTGTGGTCAAAAGCAGAGAAAGAAGAAAAGTTTGGAGGCACCATATTTAAGTAAACGGAGTTATTGTAGCAGTTAATCAGAGAATTGTGCAAATTTTATACTACCAAGTATTTCAACAAATGAACATACAGCCTTCTATGGAAAAAAAAATTATAAGGGTTGGGGAAAAAAATAAGGAATTTAATTTTGGTTTACAATTCTTAACGGTTCTGGTTTGGTAATTGTTAAATACTAATGACTAAATGTAAAGCAATTCTTGTAAAAGGTACATTTACTCCTTTTCACAGATGTTTAAGAGGTGTCATGCAATCCAATAATTGTCCTTAACTATATATTAACAACACTACTAGACAAACAAAAAATGCACTACACTACCGTTCAAAAGCTTTCCATTTTTATACAACAGCATCTATTTCAATGCTGTTCTTTTCAACTATATATTAAAAAAATCTTGAAAAAATGCATTACAGTTTCCACATATATTAATCAACACAACACTGATAACAATGAGAAATGTTTCTTGAGCATCAAATTAGCATATTAGAATGATTTCTGATGACGTGACAACGACGTCTGGTGTAATGGCTGCTGGAAATTCAGCTTTGCCAACACCTGAATAATTTACATGTTAAATATATAGCAATAGAAAACCGCTATTTTAAGTTGTAATATTACATAATAGGATAGGATAGGTACTTTATAATGTTACAGTATTTAAAATTTTTGATCAAATGCAGCCTAAGTAAGCAATAAGGCACTTCTTAAACATTAAAAAACACTTACCATCAACAAACTTTTGAATGGTAGTGTATATTTCATATTTCATTCAGTTATTCAGAAATTCATACAGGTTTGGAATAACTTAGATAACTTAGTAGATGATGACAGAATTTTCATTTCTGGGTGAACTATGCCTTTAAGTGTCACAAGTCTTAAGCACTACAAAACACAGTAAGGTGTATGTGTTTGATTCGCTAAAAACATTCATTCAGGAATCACCTGAACTACACTGGCTGTCCTGTGTGGTTTTGATTCACTAAAAAGAACCGATTCATAAGAACAATTCACTCAACAACTGAACTACTGCTCGCACTGTTTGCTTATAATTCACTAAAATGATCTGGCTCATAATAGTTCAGGAAATGGACTATACTGGTTATGTTGTATGTTTCAAACTGTAGATCCAGTGGCAGACAGTTTCCATGAATAGTATTGCAATGCATTTCAAAACTGGTTCTCATTTCCCAACCCCAGACAGAGGCGGACAGTAACTAAGTACATTTACTTGAGTATCTGTACTTTACTTGAGTATTATTTTTTCTGGAAACTTATGACTTTAACCTCACTACATTTGAAAGACAAATATTGTACTTTTCACTCCACTACATTTCTATGAAGTTCCTCGAAGTAGAAAGTCGTTAGCAGCTTTGAAAATCAGTGGGTGATTTTTTTTTTCTTCTCTAAAACGTGACTTTCTTTTTTTCAGACAGTTTATCAGTAATCACTCTTGTAGGGCTATATGAAGTGATTTCCCAGCATTTTTTGAACACTGACCAGTAGCAAATGTGATATTTATTTACAACAATTCAATAAAAGTGAAAGTGAGTGAAAGTGAAGTGACGTGGCCAAGTATGGTGACCCATACTTGGAATTAGTGCTCTGCATTTATCCCATCCAAAGTGCACACACACAGCAGTGAACACACACACACACACACACACACCGTGAATGATTTTGCTAAATTGTGTAAGTGAAAATATTACCTATAAAGCCACAGAAGAACTGTTGTGCATCTCCTAATAAAACACAATAGGTGTTGGACTTGAAGCAGCACTGCACAGACTGTTCTGATTATGATATCAAAGTACTGCAAGAGTGATTAGACAGCATTTTTAAAATTTTTGTTTTGATGTCAAATAAGTCTGTTGCTGTTTTGCTTTTTTGTTAAAGCAGTGTTGCTGTTGTAAAGTTATACAGCTACAGCTGAGTTGTTGGGTTTTAAAGCAGGTTTGATTTTTTTTTTCTTCCTTATCACTCTGTATTTACAGCAATTTCACCGTCCACTCTGTTCAAATGTGGATGAATGGCTCCACACTGCCATAGCTGTGTGAGATCACTACCATCCTGCTTTTGTGGGGGTGGGTATTTACAGTGTAGGGGTGTTACATTTTTTATTTTTGTTTTATTTTTTCCCCATAAGTTTTCAACATTCTAAAAGCTCTTTATTCCAAAGATACTACAAGCTAGTCAGTGTATTC
>NW_015552538.1:2982129-2984313 GCF_001515605.1 Sinocyclocheilus anshuiensis
GGTATTGCAAGTATTACTTACAACAATAATAAAACAGTGCATTGACATAAAAAAGGAAATGTACTTTTGGTACTTAAGTACTTTTAAAAGCAAGTACTTCTGTACTTTTACTTAAGTAAAAATCTGTCTTTACAACTTTCACTTGTAATGGAGTAATATTTGACCAGCAGTATCTGTACTTTCACTCAAGTAATAGAGTTGTGTACTTTGTCCGCCTCTGCCCAGACATGAGGGAAAACTAATGAAAGGTACAGACAAAGGTAGTAAGCATGCATGTGGATGCCCCTGTGGATCAGTGAGGTGCATTAGATCAGGCTCAACGGTGTGGACTGTGACTGTTCTCCCCCTTCTCTCTGTGGCTTAGTGTAAACACTCGTGGTCCTCTTCACAACCGCTGATGAGCGTCCCGGCTGGGCAATGAATGGCTAAGGTAATATTTTAGCGCCACCGCCCTCATCAATCCTACACTGTTTGGAAAAGCGAAGCATTAGCCTGATGCCTGCTAATAGCCTGGCCATAAACACTAGCCCTCTAGCTCTGCCTCCTGCTAGGGTCACCACTGCTGCGCCCCGTAAACACAGCGGCCAGATAGTCACCACTCAGTAGGCAGCTGGGACCGCTCCAAGGAGATGAACCTCAGAGAGGATATTCAGTTCAAACTGAGGTTCCCTTTGCTAGAGCCCTCACGTCTGCACATCAAACGGCCATCCTGCTTCTACGTCATCATGGAGTTCAAAGGAGCAAATACATAGGAAAGGGTACTGGCCCATTCAATAATTCAGTGATTCAAACAACAAACAGTGTTCTGAATGTGTAGCTTAAGAGTGCATTAGCAACACCATTAAGTCAACATCTGAATTTTTTTTTGAACGTTTTTTTGGCATGCCATACTTTATTTCAATAGAAAAAGATGGTAAGTTTACCACCAAAAAAATTTCATTGTCAATCCAAGGATGTTTCATGGACACTAGGAGAAATAAACTGCAGTTTCCTCTTAGTTTACCCAAAAATGAAACATTTGTGATCATTTACCCAACCTCATATTGCTACAAACATGCACAACTTAATTTATTTTGTGGAAAACAATAGGGTCCAGTGTTGTTTTAGACCTCACTGTCTTTCATTGTATGGACACAAACAGTAAAAAATGCAGTAAATACATTAATATTGGGAAAAACATTTTATTATTATTATTAATGTTGAAAAAAGTTGTGCTGCTTAAATACACACACACATATGTATATATGAAGAGTTTGGTTCCAAAACGCTATAAATCCATTTTGATTAATTGTTTTAAAAATGAGTAAAAAATGTGTTTTCTTTACCAAGAAAGTGGCAAGATGAAATTTTCTGTTTCAAACTTTCACATCGCATCTTTAGGTTATAATAACATTAAAAATTCAAATTTCAAATTTGATTTTCAAAGATATGGGTGTCTAGGATGTCGGGATATATATATATTTATATATATGTCAGTCTCTCAATATTTTTCTCCTCTTTTGGAAAGTCGTGGAACAAATTTTGTGGAATATTCCATTTTGTGGAATATTTTTAATAGTTTCCTCAAAGTAGGCTACTATTGTATGGGCGTAATTTGCAGTGGGATGTATTTTTGCAACATCTCACGGCACGCATGGATGTACCTAAAGAAAGAAACATCTCCATTCGATTAGTTGCTCCATTTGATTTGTTGGTCTGTGTTAAATAACAGGCGATCTATCGCTGGAATGTTATGGCGAGTGCCGCTGTTAACAGTTCTCTCGGTGCTCGTGCACAATGCGCAGTCTCCACACAGATGATTGAGCGCTTCATTCTGGTACAGTAACCACAGTTTACCACAGTATTTGTACTAAAACTGCAGTAACCACAAATTTACCATGGTAATAATAATAATAATTCATTTTAGTACTTACGTAACACCATGTTTATTTCTCATGAGGTATCCTCAAAGGTGCACCTTTGTAACTGATCTACCCTTAAAGCATGCATACTTGTATGGTACTAAATGCTCACTTTTAGGGGTATAGTTGCACCTTTGAGGTTACTGCCCCAGTACAGGGCTAAAATACAATTATAGTATATTTTATTTCTGACAGTGTAAATAAAAAAGGCCTATGAAATGTTAAAAAACATGGCTTTAAAATCTAATATTAAGTGAGTATAATTACTGATTATATATTCTTT
>NW_015552538.1:2984357-2985044 GCF_001515605.1 Sinocyclocheilus anshuiensis
GCTGAAGTCTTAGGCCCAACCCAAATGCTCTCATTGGTTGAGACGCGTGATGACACCCATCCCAAGCCAGTACAGATCAACATCCCACGCCACCTTTGACTCATGGTTTGTCTGTATGTGTATTCAGAGCCAGTGAACAACGGACTTTCATTTAATAAAAAACTGCGTTAATGCGCGGTAAAATAATTGTCGCCATTAATCAATTAATGCGTTAATGCGATAACGCATTAACTTGCCCAGCCCTAATATATATACATATATATATATACATACATATAGTATTATATACAAGATTGTAATACAGGCTTAGAAAGACAAAAGGGTGAGTAAATTATCACAATTATCACAATTTTGTGTGAAATACTGTATCCATTTAAAACTTTTCTCTTTCTAAACTTCCACTTATCCCACTTATCCCTAAACAGCTGTCTTTTTCTGATGATTAACTGTCAATATAAAAGGAGTTGAGCCATTTTTTGGGGAAGAGCTGGAAGTAGCTTTCCATTATGCAATATTTCATCACAGAGCTGTACGCACTTTCGTCTCTCATGGTGTGAATGTTTAAGGCCTCTTAGCGCAATCTCGTGGTCTCCACACTGACCCTGGTAAGAGCTGAAGCATTCATCATATAGACAAGCCTTTTAGTGCCGAAACCTTTGCATAAACACAGCTCCTTCACATTCCTGC
>NW_015552538.1:2985782-3012472 GCF_001515605.1 Sinocyclocheilus anshuiensis
TATTTTAATAATTTAAAAGATCAGGTTAGTTTAGAAGTATCGGTATCGATATCGATGATACTGGGCTTGAAAATATCGGTATCGGATCGAAAATAAAATAAGAGGAATCGCCCATCCCTACCTATTTCCCAATTATGAAGTTGTGAGCGCTGCTGCAGTCTTAGGCCCAACCCAAATGCTCTCATTGGTTGAGACGCGTGATGACACCCATCCCAAGCCAGTACAGATCAACATCCCACGCCACCTTTGACTCATGGTTTGTCTGTATGTGTATTCAGAGCCAGTGAACAACGGACTTTCATTTAATAAAAAACTGCGTTAATGCGCGGTAAAATAATTGTCGCCATTAATCAATTAATGCGTTAATGCGATAACGCATTAACTTGCCCAGCCCTAATATATATACATATATATATATACATACATATAGTATTATATACAAGATTGTAATACAGGCTTAGAAAGACAAAAGGGTGAGTAAATTATCACAAAACTTATATTTTTGTGTGAAATACTGTATCCATTTAAAACTTTTCTCTTTCTAAACTTCCACTTATCCCTAAATTAAGTAAACAGCTGTCTTTTTCTGATGATTAACTGTCAATATAAAAGGAGTTGAGCCATTTTTTGGGGAAGAGCTGGAAGTAGCTTTCCATTATGCAATATTTCATCACAGAGCTGTACGCACTTTCGTCTCTCATGGTGTGAATGTTTAAGGCCTCTTAGCGCAATCTCGTGGTCTCCACACTGACCCTGGTAAGAGCTGAAGCATTCATCATATAGACAAGCCTTTTAGTGCCGAAACCTTTGCATAAACACAGCTCCTTCACATTCCTGCTGAACCTGGCCCTTAGGAATCCACTAAAGATCTGCATAAGGATCTTATTCCCAGCAACCAAATGCATTCCTTGAAATAGCTTTTAAAAATGTATACTCTGTTAGTACTACAAGCTTAATACATATGTATTACAAGCAAGCTCCCTCTGTACATACTGGCAGGGCAACAAACCAAATGCAACCAGCGGCAGTCATCCACTACTTTATGTGCCTTGCAAGACTTCACAAATATTTATGTTGTTCCACAATATATTAACTTCCAGTCCCATCTTAGAAATCTGCAAAGCAGAAAGAGGAAAAGCTCAGTGTGTGTCCCTGCTGGCCTAAATCAAACACTGTAATCAGAATCACTGGAGTACTACAACTAGGAAATATTTATACACTCATGCACTGATATGAATGAAATATTTCTGAACTTACCTTATCTTACTGACTTTGTAACTCCAACTGTTTTGATGTAACTAACAACAATACAATCTTTTAAGCGGGCTCTTAACAAGAGAAAAAAAATAATCACACATATGATTAAACAACTTTTTTCTTCTACAGTCTTCCAAGTGAGTTTTGCTCTTGCTCCATGGTTGTTTTTTAAATATATAATTTTGTCACAATAACAAGCCATAGTAGATTTGGATACATTTGTATATGATTCAAGTTATTGGAACCTCTTTTAAATAGGTGAGAGAAAAAACTCACTTTTATATTGGTCCAATTTGAGATCAGTTTCACAAACCCATTTAACATCCTTCACTAACCCGTTTAACATCAGCAATTTTGAGTATATGAAATTTACTAACATTAAATCGTGTAACATCACATTGCCAACTGAAACATCATTACTGGTTGACCACTATACTGCAGTAACTGACAATAATAAATAATAATTCAATAATCTGCTGGTTCGCTACACACAGTGGTTGGTTAATAAAGCAAAATGACGTTGTTTCAAACCCAGCACAAGTTGATCCACATACAATGTGCATTATGAAAATGCACCATTTTGTCATGTTTAACCTGTCTTACTTTTACTTTCCCAATCTTTCCTATTCCTGCTGTTTGGCATCGCTCACCTGCGGCGGAGGTCTTCTGCCACTGTGGCCCGGCAGCTGAAGAGGTAAGCCCTGAGAGACTGGAGCTGCTGTCTCAATTTGAGAACGGCCGCCAATGCCTCGCAATGCTCATACAAACACGGGTTCAACTGCTGGACATCTAACAGGGGCTCCTCATAAACAAACTCCAGAAACTCCTTCGCTTGTTTTGACACCTGAACCACAAAAATGGTGTTGTTAATCATCATCGCTTACAGCTTTTGTTGGATGCCTGGTTTCTTTTGCTGGGTGGTGCAAAAGCTGATTTCTAAACTCAAATGCACCAAGAAAACGTACAGAATTATTAACGATGCTGAAGATATGGATTGGATATACAGGTCTGTGTGCATACCTTGTGTTTGTTAGTGTCCCAATTATGCAGTAGACGTGCAGGTATGAGGAAGAGGTTATCCTGGTGACAACTTGGGCAGTAGTACCAGCCGCTATAAGAGCAAACTTTGGCCTTGCACCGTGACAAACCCACTGGCCTCTGGCATCCTGAATGAAAAAAAAAAGCAAGAATAAAAAGGAAGAACCTCAAACAACACAAATCAAACCTGGGAGAGGAGAGATCAACTCTGGGTTAAAGACAACGTTAATGGCCACCTAATCTACTGATGAGGGCACGACCCTGTTAAAATTTGACAATCATTAGCAGAAGGTGATCAATCTGTTTGGGTTGTGTACTGATATGTCAAGGTTTACAACACAACCCTGGCTAAACACAGATAAATATTACTGATGATCCAGAGGATGCAAAAGATTTATACCGCACAAAAGGCAGCGATTGAGTCGCTGATAAAAACCCAAACTAAAAAGGTGTTTTTACCCTTCCAGACACAACAGAAAGAATCTAAATGCTTCTTAGTACTGAACAGGCATATATAAAGAGCACATTTATTACAAGATAGCTCATGAAAGTGCATTGCTTTGTCTTTTAATCGTTGTTCAAGATGTCTTCAAACAGTTTAGGCGGCACTCCAGCAAAGGGCTTATCCCAAAGGAACCAAAATAGGTGATTGTGAACATGGCAGGTGTCCCTTATCCTAACCATCTGGAAGAACCAGAGCCACACCACAGTGTGGACGTTCAAAGAACAAAAAGATAGAATGAAAGGAACGGGAACAGACGGATATAGACTTGTACAATCTTTCTGGTGGAGCGTAGCGGCAGCTATACACTACAGAGGGAGAAGAAGAAATGTGGACAAGATGGGAAGTAGGATAGAGAGGACAAAAACAAGTCAGAAAACACAAGTCTCCAAAAGAGGGACTCAGAATGTTATCGCTACAAATATCTGTAGAGGGGGACACTGATTACAGTGTTTACAGGCAACGCTGTAGGTCTATTTTTGATGCATTGTTAATTGGCTGAAAAGGGCCAAGCCGAAAACAGGGATGATGTACGTGCAGCAAAATTACACCATTTACCATCAGATTCAAAACAGTTAGTTCACCCATAAATGACAGTTCTGTTATCGTGTACTCAGCCTCATGCATTCTATTTTGTAATGTTCTCTCATTTGTGCAGTTCAAAAGGAGATGTTTAGTAGAATGTTCAAACTATTCTTTCCATACAAATTACAGTGAACACATGCTGTTGAGTTTGGAAACCACAAAATTAATAAAGTAATTAATATAAAAGTGAACAACATTATATTCCAATTCAGTTTATATTCACAAGTGCTGTGACAAATGACCGTATCAGCAAATTACCATAAATTAATTACATTTTTAATATTGTAAATGTACATATTAAATATATTTAAAAACATCAATAAAATAAGAATAAATAAGGAATAAAAAAAAATCTACAGTAATATGTAAACTGCCGTTCAAAAGTTTGCGGTCAATAACATTGGACAGTTTAATATTTTTTAGAGAACATATGTAACTATATGTATAATTTGATGACATTAACATTATGCTTGCCCTGCAACATTGTTGCAATGCCCTATGAAATTGTAAAGGAGAACTGTAAGTTTTTGCTGTTTTGGATGCATAATAAAATACATTTTTTTTAAAACTGGGCAAATGTTATTTTCTGAACAAGGCTCTTGCACAATACGTCGCCAAGGAATACTGCCATTTTGGACCAAGAAAAGAAAATTCACTCTATTCCATTTCCAAACCAATACGTAATGGGTTGTTCTATCTGAGGTTAGGCGCTAACATCATGCGCTGCACTGTGCTGCCAATGTAAACTTGAGGTTTTAAGGGGCAGGGACCCCAGACTATAAAAAGTCAGAGGTGGTGTCCCCCATGCCACAGCTGATGGGTGCCTGATATTTGGGCTGAACCACAGACCATGCAGCAGGGTGTCGTGTGTCAGAGCTGCCTTGTAATCAGTATACATGCAGAGCGTAAACCCACAAATACCACCCTTTTCCAAAAATAGTACTTCGTTGTATAGCGCTCATGCTACGGAGACTGTTATTAAGAGAGAGCTAGTTGAGGCTGTGCTTTTCAGCAAAAGAAAAACAAAAATTGTGCAAAAATTAAAGGAGAAACACTGACTCAAAACTGGCAATGTTTCTATGCATTCAATTGGCTTCCAAAGCATAGTTTTTGTATAGCATCACGGAAGAATCAGCAGCTAACAGCTCACATATGTCTCAAACTCTGGAATGAAAAAGAGAATATATGGACAACGGAGTTCAAATTTGAGTTAGTAGATTAGCTACAGTCTTCATCATGATACAATGCATAAAATTATTATTATTATTATTATTATTTTTAATGATAGGACAGTGTAGAGCAGACAGGAAGCAAAGTGGGAGAGAGAGGGGGGCATGGTTGGGAAAGGTCCTCGAGCTGGGATTCGAACTCGGGATGCCCGTATGTCGGCGCACTGCCCACTAGGCTAATGGCACCAGTAAAACTGATTTTTAAAGGACTAAATAACACACTGTGCATCATCTCTGTCTTTCGGAGCCATGTTGTAGCCTGCTTTTCTTTGAATATGCAAGGCTTCCGATTCATTAGCTGCTGTAGGTAAATAACTAGAAGAATATTCAAGAATATTCAAGTAAACAGTAAAACTATTTATGCTACAAACCTGTTTATGATTATGGTTATTCATTAAAATAACCTGATAAACACCAGTTTGCAATATAAAGCAATATAACAGACTTTCTTTTTAAACATGCAAAATAACTGAAAGCAAATGACACTGGAAGCCTAGGTCTGTTTGACCAACTTCAACAATATGACCAACAATATCACTATATTTCAAATATCACTATGAAATCATTAATGTGACATTTTCACATTAGTCCTACTTAAAATGAACATTTAATGCATGTTTTAATTGCATGTAAACATAGTGCCAAAACAATTATGTATGAAAGAGCCACAGAACAAGATCTGAACGAGCTTTCTAGCAAACTTCTGATAGAAGAGAGCTTCTGGACAGCGGCCAGAGAGCATGTCACTTCTGGGAAGGAGTTGGCCACTGGGAAACCGCAGGTTCTATGTATTGTGGACATCACAGCCTGTGCCAGTAAAGCACAGCCCCATGCATGAGTTCAAACACACAAGGTGCAAGTTTGCAAATCACAGCCAGACAGAAAGACAGCACAGAAAATATCCCCAAGTTGAGGGTACAGTGATGTCTGTGGATATCAAACCACTCTGAGCCAACTGAATTCTAGCAGGTTGGAGGTGCTGCTTTGCAGTTAACACACATGTGACGCTCACTCAATTACAATTGAATATGGTTCTCAACATTTCCCAATCTCATAGCCAACGGCATGTTCCTTGCACAAAACGTGGGGCCAACCTGGGACTGTGGGAAAGACGGGGAGCTGTGCCAAACAAGAGGCGTTTGATGTGTTCATTCCGTGACTGTCCACAAGATTACCCTCTTTCATTTTCAGCAGCACCCTGTTGCCCTAAAAATGGCAACTATTTGCAGGAAAAAGAAAGGTGAAGCGGGGCGCTCTGAGGTGCCACTTGCACAATGGTTTTCTAGCAGAATAGACGTTACGGCTCCGGAGGAGGTGTTCGGTCCTTTAGTGCAAGAAGGTCTCTCCGTTTTCTTGCTGCAAAGGCTATGACTCGCTCCACTTTCAAGCAGCCCGCCGAGTTCCACGGGACAAGAACCCCAGGGTGGGGCTTTGTGGCTCCATAAGCGTGAAAGACGACAAGGGACCAGCTTTGATGTCCCCTATTCAAGCTGACATCCACTTAAAAAAAAAAAAAGATGGCATAAGGTTGTGCGTGTGTAAGTGTGTTCACACATGTTTGCTTGAGACAGATGCACTGCCCATCTTTTTGATGTAAACAGCAGTCCCTTGGAACCCATTCTCTCCACCTGACCCTACACTCCCTCTTTTCCCACCTACAGCTGGATCTTCCCATTTGATCTGCTGTCCTTGTATGCTCTACAGCAGTGGTTCTCAAACCTCTCCATGAAGTACCCCCAGCACTGCACGTTGAACAACTTGAAGGTGAGTAAATGATGACAGAACTTTCATTTTTGGATGAACTATCCTGTTCTGCAGAAAAAAAAAGAAGGAACACTGGCTGATTTTAAAGTGCTACCTCATTAGACGTCCAACAAAAACATTGGGACAAGGAAGAATCAAAATCTTAACAGAAACAACAGATTGTATAAGTTTGAAATATGCATATTCAAATTAAGGCAGGGACTAATGTTCCTTCTTTTCTATCGCACTTCAATAGCTTTTCTTCCCCTCCTAAGCATCTCCAGGTCATCTTTAAGCAATGTGAATGCATCACAACCCATTTCAGTAACCCCCACATAGGACTTGGGTTAGCTGACAAAACCTTTTGTGGATGCAGAAAAACTGGGGCCAAGAGGTATTGCAAAGTGAACAAATGACAGAGAACAAAGCAGGCCATAATAAAAGACTGCAACAGTAATGAGACAAAACTCTTCATACTGAAGAGCCACTACCACCTTTAACCATCAGCCCACTGAGCCCAGACTGGATCCGTTCTCCTTTCCATGTACCCTGCAATTGGATGAGTTGCTCTTGCCCACACAAGATCCAATCCTCTTATAGCACATACACACTAGAATTTTAGAATTTTAGCATCAACTATAGAATAAAACAGACATTAGAACACAGGAGTCACAGGCACATTTCTTAAATATATTACGTGTTATCAGTAGCATGTTTAAGTCGTATGTCCCCAACATGTTATGATTGGCCCATTTTATGTGACATTTTGGATGTGGGTTAGGGTCTGAGAGAGACACCAGTAATATACTGTCTAATTTAAAAGAAAAGAAAACAGACGAAAGGAAAACAAAAAATAAAGACTATTTAATGTCTAGTTCTACCTTAGAAGCACTCACTATTTACATCTTTAAAATCTGTAAAAAAAATTTACTCAAACAAACGCGCAATACAAATCTGCTGCTGATCAACATAGAAAAGAAAAATAAGGTGTGAGCATCTGTTTGGGGGAAAGAAATAAAAAGAAAGATTCATAAAAGTGTACGTTTTTGGGTGATAAAAACTACAGTGAGAGAAAGAAAGAGAGAGAGGGAGTTCCAAGCGCAGGGATGTACCCAGCTGTTCTGTTCTTTTTAGGCCGACACGTCCCATTCAAAAAAATCTCTTTCGTGGCCCCGAATCAAACAATTAGCTTCCGCACAGATCGCAGCATCCAGGCAGCCTTTGATTCTAAAAGGGGATTTTTTTCCGCTTTATATGGTCCAATTATCGTCAGGTGCCTGCTGTCCTTGTTCGGTGAGGCTTTCAAATGTCCTGCATTAAAAAGCTGGTTGTTACAACCGGGCAGGAAAGCGTTTCATTCATATCCACTTAGAGGGTGGAAATTTCACACCGGAGAAAGAAAGTGATAGACTTAGCTTGATATATAAACTCACATAACTATAAGGGCTCAGGTATCTATCTACCTGGCCTTTGAAGGCCACCACAGCAAAGCCAAATACATCAACATAAACATAATTCAACAGTATTTGGAATAGAGAGATGACAGATGGCAAATTACAGACATACGTTGGGGGTTGTCTTTGTATAATGGTTGCCTGTTTGTTTGAGCGATCAGATCATGTGGCACGTGTTGAAAAATGTGACATTTGGTTTGAAACAATTCTTTAGTGAGTGGAACATTTATGTCTTTGGGGTTTGAGTGAGCTTGTTGAATCATTTGACTCATGGAGGAAGTCTGAAGTTCAAATAGGCATGGCCTTTTCGAATGGCAAAGATCAAATTTAAGAAGTCAACGTAAGCTGGCAGCCTTAAATCCATATCAGAGAGAAAAATGACTGCATAATAAAATGCAACATTACAATAAAAAATTTAAGAGCAATGAACCAATATTAAGATTTTAGCCCTTTTTATACATTTGTTATGAATGATGATCCAACTGCAAGTGGTGCTTAAACCTGGTATGAACATGCATCTCAAATGTGTCTTGTGACCACTTTCATTGAGCAGGAGGTTTCTAATCGCATGATTAAATAAAGCACTTATTATAGGGGCCAAATCTGATATTCATTTGAGGAATTGATAAATCAATGAATAAAAAAAACAAACTAAGAAATCAACAAATACTTTTAAAAAGAGTCAATCAATGATCAATATAGATAAAGAATTCAGTTTCACAATATTAATATAATATAAAAATATATAATATTATAATATAAAAAAATATTCAAGTAATAAAAATGTAGATAAATGAGCAGATTGAAAATACAATATTTGATGCTAAACTAATTCAAGCAATATGACAATAATCTGTTTATCAATTACTAATAGTGCTGCACGATAAATCAAAATGGAATCGAGATCGCGATTGTCATGCATATCTTTCAGTGAAGCACGGTTCTGTGATCAGCAGTAAATCTCCATCCGAAGGCCAGAGGGTGCTCTCGCGCTGAAACTCCAAATACTCCTCGCAGAAGAAACCCAGAAAATGCCTATCGCTGCAGCTGAATAAACAGAAGATTCAACTGCTTTCATTGATTCAACGTGACTAATAAACACACGACTACGGCAACATACGGTTTATCTGAGTTCTTATTATTATAATTTTCATTAAAATAAAATAAAGTATATTTATAATGCAATGCCTTTATCACTGCTTAAATACTATGAAATATGTTGCATGCCTTATTCTGTGTAAGAAGCCACATCATCTCACAGAAGGATTTATTTCAAACACTCGACTGACGTTATGAAGTGAGTTTGGAGTAAAAATATGTTATTAAATGTGGTATTTTCACATGCTTTCAGATGGAGCAGCATTTACTACACAGAGCCGTAGTTCACTGAGAAGCTATGCAAACAGCTGTCATTATCGCGAACGATTTCTTCGATTTCAGAATCGCGCAATAAAATCGTCTGCAATTTTTTTGCGTAACTTGTCAGTGAACTACGGCTATGTATAGTAAATTCTGCTCCATCTGAAAGCACGTGATGAATATTTACTGCTGATTACAGAACCGGCTTTACTGACAAAATGCGCATGACAATCACATTCGATTAATCGTGCAGCCCTAATTACTAATATACAAATAATTATAACAAATATGAAAAATTGTAATTTGTGATTATGAAGTGATTACCTTTTTAATTTGTCTACTGCATTTCTGATGTTATCATTGCACATTGGCCTCAATTAATGTAAAATGATCTAGATTTCTAAGTAGATTTATTGGTCTTTTAATTGATTTTAATTTCTCGAATGATTAACTAGTGTCACATTTGGGCCCCAAAAAGAGAACATTGTGATCAAGACTAATTAACTAAATATGCAGGCATATTTGTACCACATTGGATATAAAATGAACGTGCAATCAGCAAAGGCAACTGAATCTTGGTGAGTTTCGCCCTGACAATTTTACTGATAAGGAACCCAATTCTAAAAAAGCTGTTACAATATTAGGAAATGTTGAAAGTGCATTGTAAAAGGTGGTCACCTGCACATCGGAAGCTCTGAGTGGTAAGACCCTTTTCTACAGCCAGACAGGTGAGGATGCTGAGAAAGCTAGTGGTTACGGACTGTCGTTTAGCTCTCTGGGTCTCCCTGTGCCGTCGCTCCCTGGCTGGCTTACTCCTTATCACCACTTGGTTATTCTCCCACTGTGGCCGCTGAGCCGTCACTGCCGTGCGCAAGGCCTCCTCCCAGTCCTGGGCCTTGGACTCGGTCTCTGCCCGCAAGCGCAGCACATCATCAGGGAAGACCGCCTGGAAGCGGGAGCTGGTGTCTCCGTCGTCGTCATCCCGCTGCACAGCCAGACAGGAGGCCAGCAGGTACCTCAACACCGGCTCCGACACTGGGCTTCTTCCCTCGGTCGGGAAGGCCTGCAGCTCAGTGCGGCTCAGTACAAACGTGAAGGCCCTCCAGTTATTGAGGTCGGTGAGTTGGTGCAGAAGACCAGCCTTAAGAACATCAGCACAGTGTTGGGTGAACAGTGGTAGGGCCGTGGGACGTACCAGGGGTCGAGGGGCTGGCACTGTCGCCGCATCTGGATCGGGTTCGTGAGGGGTAGGGGAGTTGGCACGGGCCAGCTCCCCTTTGCGATTGGCTGGACGGGCGGCCAAGACGCGTTCCCAGAGGAGTCTACGCCACTCCAGTGCCTCCCACTGGCAGGGTGCGCGCAACTGCACGCGAGTGCTGTTAAAGAAGACGGCCTGGAGTACACGTCCATCCTGTGGCTGTGGTGCACTCACCCCTTGGCAATGGGACAGTGAGAGGGCGGCACATAGCTGCTGGTTGCCGCTGCTGTCCAGGCTGTATAGACACAGCTCACAGGGCGTAAGCTCAACATGACAGGTGGTCCAACGTCCCCATGGGCCCTCTCTTTGCTCCAGCGTTCCCTGCTTCACCAGGCTAGGGCTGCTCTCCTTATGAGCTAGAAAAAAAGTCAGAAAGAGCACCTTTAATGGCAATAACAAACTACAGACTAATAATGTCTGAGAAAAAAGTTTATAATGGATTAAATAACTGTAAATATGATTACTAGGGCCTTTGGCTACACCATGTGAAGCTAATGGCAAAAACAAGAACTGTAATTGCACAGGAAAATTGGAAGAAAATATTGTGGATCAAGTACTTCCTGGCGAATCATACAATACAAACAAGACTTAATTCTGTGATCAGACTCTACTTACTGATTTGATTTTCCTTTTATGCTGAGAAATGTCAACATTTTTTTAACTAACAACTGCTCTCTTTGGATTATATTTCTCAGAGGTCTTTAGCAGCAAAAAAAAAAAACACATTTTAATTTGATAGCCAATTTACCAGCAAAAAAAGGGCAAAAATGTCAATATAAATTATGAGAAGCATTACAGGGAAAAAAAAGATTGTTTTGATGATTTTAAGGATTGCTTTCAGGATCCTTAGAGGACTTAAAAAAAAAATTTTTTTTAGACAATTTGCCAACAAAAAAGTCACAAATGTCAAAATAAATGAGGAGAAACTTGAAAACAACAACAACAACAGGATTACATTTCTCAGAGGACTATGGCAAAGATTAAAAATTGTAGGCATTTACCAACAAAAATCAGCAAAAATAAAAAATAAATGAGAACCACTATAAAAAAAAGAGATTTTTTTTGAGGATTACATTTCTCAGAGGACTTTAGAAAAAAGGGTTATTCTTTTTTTTATATATATATTAGCCATTTACCAAGCAAAAGGAGGGGAAAAAAACATTTAAATTAGCAGAGGTTGTGTGAGAGAATTATAAAGTTAGAAAATATGCATGTGAAATACCTTAGTAACTAGAGAAAACGTTTTCTGTCCAAATATTGCTATATATAAATTAATTATTAATTTTAATTTTATGTGCCCATCACTACTAACTTCTTTTGCAGAACTTGCTGGCACCATGTTAGTCTGGAGCCCTGTGTGAGAGATGTTCACATCATTTATGATGGATGCTATTGTGCTATGTGATAGCAGTCTATCCAGCCACCTCAAAGCAGGAAGAAACATTATTGTGTGTCAGGCTGCTGTGCAAACAAAACGGCACTAATCTTTGGCACTCCTTTTCAGTCCTTCCTTTCTCTGTCCATTTCTTGAACATACTCCCTCCTTTATCTCCTTTCCTCTCTTGGTCCACAACACCCCTCATCCTTACACTTCCTTGGCTGGAAACTGCCCGTTTTCCTCTCAGCCCTCGGGAACCTGCTGGGTGCCCCAGGCATCTGGGCCTGGCCAGACCCAAAGAAACAGACAGAGGCCAGGAGGAGGGTAAATTAAAAGCAAATGCCTCTGTATTGTTTTCTTTAAGTCTTATCTCTAATGTACCAGTCAAACCTGCACCTTCCTATACATCTGTAACTTATAACGGACAGTCCCTCCCTCTTGTGCTGATAAGCTGTGAGCTCTGAGGGTTGGGTTCATTTGGGCAGCCAGCAAAAGCTACTACAGATGATGTGCTTTGCCACTCTGGAGCGTCATTGTGGATGTTTGGGGGCTCCTTGCACTCTGAGGTCTTCAAAGGTGCATAGCTTGCAGCTATGGAAAGAGACTCACTACTAATTTCACGGCAGAGAGGACGTGAGGCGTGCTGACATGACCCAATTAGAGAGCTTGTGGAAGGCCAGTCTGCCTGCAGAGGCTGAACCTTTCTAAGACCCTGACTCAAAATCTGAGCAGAAGAGGAAAAACGCAGACAGATACAAACAGTGGGCCAGAATGGAGCTGAGTGAAAGCCATCTGGACAATTTTAAAGGCCAAACTAGTAAATTTTAATGGGACTTATTTATATAAAACATAATTGTTATATATTATATTATATTATATTATATTATATATTTTATTTTAAAAGATTGATTACATTTTTTAAGTTTTTAGACAGGATTTTTCATGATACATTTTTATAAATCATACAAAATAAATGATAAAACACAAAATAAATAAAATGGTAAACACAGAATCTAGGGAAAAAAATAAAGTGAATTTCATGGGGCCCTAAATTAAAAGTTGGCTTGAAAGAATTTATGAAAAAAAAAAATACTACTACTACACTCTAAAAAATGCTGGGTTAAATACAACCCAGCGCTGAGTAAAATATGGACAAACCCAGCGACTTGGTTGTTTTCAACCAACAGTTGGGAAGTATTTAACCCAGCATTTTTTAGTGTAATTTTAAGTTTTATTATGAAAAAGTGCTGAAAATTAAAATGAAAGAAAGAGTAAAATAAAAAAATAAAATACAGATTAAATAATTTCATATGCGCATTCTACTTATAAACAAGTCTTGCTAAGATTCAAAACATAGAATAAATAAAATCTAAATGTTTATTTTAAAGGACATTAATGGAATAAAGCTGCTGTCAGCTATTATTGGACAGGGAAAAAATTGGGCTAGTTTTAATTCCTTTTGGGCGGGTTTTGAGTAAGCTTTGGGCTGGAAATTTTTCTGGGACTTGGCAACCCTGTCGGATGCGGACCAAACAACCGTACCAAGACCCAGCTGAAGAGGTGGTATCGGTCCGGTTCCAAACAAACTTTGGTACGGTTGAATGGATGAACCAATGAATTGATGACCTTAGCACACATGTGGTTTTGTTTACAATTTCTGGTCCACTTGCGAAAAGGACAGTGTGAAAGCGAACCACACTAAAAGAAAAAAAAAAAATCAACATTGTATTTGGTCCGGACCAAAGCAAGTAAACTAGCAGACTTTCCTGGTGTGAATACATCTCAAGTTAAAAATTTAAATGTCGAAGACTAAGCGTAAAACAAAGCAAACTATATTAAAATTGACGCTTGTAATGAACTACAGAGCCAAGTCAAGCATAACGCAAACATTGAGACCTGTGCAGTGAGGGGTGTAGGGGTTTCTCCAGTCTTAATCAGTAGATCTATTAGCATTAGACACTGGGTGGGTCGCCAATATCTTAATGTCACCTAGGATTCAATCTCAGTCACTCAAGAAACGGTGGGCATTCGAGCGTGGAACTTACTTCTATTTCCAGTTGCTCCCTTACAGAGTACATTTCTGTAATTAACAATTTACACCATTAAGTTTTAACACAGAGGCAAGGACAGCCAAGAGGATTGGTATCACCTGCCATTTTGCAAAACCTAGTGACTGGATGTAGAAATAAATCAGCCTTTTCAAAATGAGTTAATACAGAATTAAACCAGACTACACTGGATATAAAAAGCTTTAAAACAATGTGACAGTTTGTATTGGTGAATATGTATTGTATTAAATCATAGCAAGCATGTTAATCGTAATATTGCACTAGATCTCTACTGTTCTTGTTCTGGGATGACCTTGTCTAAATAAAGCCTTTCAGACGAAAACACACAGAAACGAACAAACAGGCCAAAACCATAAGTAAGCCAAAACTCATTGAACCCCCTCGACATAAAAGGAGGTGATTCCTGCAAAGACTGCAGGTGAGCGGTGTTGACAGAGACACAGACACAACAGATCACAGGTGTGAGGAGATAAAAGCCATGTGACATTTTAATAAAAAGTGTACACAGTAGTGAAATAATTTCATCATTTTAGCAAGTAAATTGTCTTTTCAGGGAGGGTTTTTTTTCATGTTGAGTTTTGTCCTATTCATGAGAGTGAAATCTGATTGGTTCAAAGTTCTACTTAATGCAACTGTACATAAAGTGTGAGAGTTAATTTCCAGAAGTAAAAATCCCACTCATTTTCTCCATGGAGGAACTGATTTTAACAATAACTTGCAGCACTACTGTGAGCAGTGAGCATACCAATGGTATAGCCTTTTGTTGAAGCCATCAGCCCACATTATTTCAACTTAGTTTTTTAATAACGGGTTTAACAGTGGAATTCCTGATGAAAAACTACATTATCCATCATTATGCAAAGAAATTGTCAACTATCAAAGAATCTCTTTAGCGCCCATTCACTTCCACTTTTTTATTTGTCATTTGCAATATTTAACTGGATTGTAGTTCTTTCCCTCATTAAAACTCTAATTTTCAAAAACATTTGCTTTAAAGTTTGTAATGCTGTGCTTCACCTCCTACCTGGTTCATGGTTTACATCTTTTTAACTAACATTTTTTTTCCAAATCCCTGTTGGAAAAATAACGGAAGAATATTTCTGCTGAAAAAGGGCACTGAAAAAGTGGATGGCACTGTTGTACTCTATTAAATATGAATAAAGTTCTGATTGGCTGTGATTATGTGGCATCACTTAGCATTTTCACTTTGAGTGTAGACAGAATCATTTAAGTGAAACACCTGGTTTTGAATGAGATTTGATTGAACTTGTTTGATCTCTGCACCACACATCAATGCAAAATAAATGTATAAATGATGAATAAAGACAATAAACACCGTTTAGTTCATTCTTACCATCTCTGTGGTCGTTCAGTGCCATGTTCTTGAGTGTATTTTTGTCAATGGCAGGCATGCCATTATCGGTGTAAGTGTGGTTGTTGACATCTGAACGGGAGCGGTTGTGGCCACGCTTGAAGCTGCCGCTGGATGTATTGGTGGTGGAGTTCGTCTCTTTGGCATGAGCCGCCAAATCGTTGGTGGATCGTGCCCGGTTCCTTTTTCCATGTCGCAGGCCCAGCACAGTGAAAGATGACTGCTCCGCCCAGGCCATATTTTTGGGTGATATTTCAGATTGCTTTCCTGTCAGTAGCCCCCACACCCCACTGGAGTTCAACTTGTCCAAGGTGGAGGCCTCTTTAAGCTTGGGCGGATGTACCTGGCCATCTCCTTGATTGTCATCAACGCAGTGCAAGTAGTCCTCAGTGGCCTCGAGGGCGGGGCTTATGTCCTCAACCTCCAGACCCTCCATCACCTTGACAGTTTCGGCGTCACAGAGGAAGCGGAGGGGTGGAGCAAACGGACTGTTTCCTTACGTGTGTGAGGGAAGACACGGCAGGATCGTAAGGCCTGAGGGCACCGCAGACGGAACATCTGCTGTCTGAATCCAAAAGGAAGTGTAGCAAAACAGATGGTCCACAAAGGCCTGAATCCCTTCCAGAACTGTCACTTTATGAGCCAATGTTGTTAATCAAGAACCTAATGAGAACTGACCGCTGTGCCAGCTATCAGTATCAGCACTGGGTAAGGTGAGTGCAAACAGTGCTGTCTAGAACAGGTGTTGCCTCATTCAGATGAGTGCCTCAATTAAATCACTGCAGTCTGTAAGGCAGCAATTCAGCAAGTGATAAATGCAATGTGGCACCAGGACGTCCTCCCCCAGGGCCCGACATCCTGAATTTAGACAAACAAGAGAGAAAAGTACATGACGGTCAGCAAATACAGCAGTAACTCCATGGACAGCTGATGCTCTAGTATGAGGAGCCTTTGAGCAAAAAGTATGACAACAGGAATTGTAAAACAGTTGAGGCCAAAAAAAACAAACAATAAAAGCAAGCAATTTTTTTTTTTTAAATGGTTGCTTTAGCTTCCTTGCTGTCTACCACCTATATAGACAGTTGCCTTCTAAGGTGGCATCCTAAATGAAATAGAAGATTCTAAATGACTGATTTTGCGCACCACACAATTGTGTACAAATTCACAATATTTATATTAAAAATCTCCGGATGACCTACTACTTCTGCTGAGATTTCAAAATGCACATCCAGTGGACACTTTACTATTCCATGAGGCCAGTGGAGTGGAGTTGTGAATGGCAGGGACAACATGACAAAAAGTAGTACATCTAGATTACATTCATACTACACACATTACCACCAAAAAAAAACTTCTTTAATGGTTGCAAAGTTCGATTCTTATCAAATGTTGTACCCTACATATTGGATTTCAGATGAGGTCCCATTTGCATTTTCTACGCAAACATGCACTAGACAGACAACTTTCTCGGTTGCATCACATCTTGCCATTTTTAAACATCTTGCAAATAAACTTCTGTGTAAAGTAATGCTGTGTAAATCAAGAGCATGTGTTCTTTTCCATTCCACTGCATCTTACACAAAAACATGTTCTGTGTGAATGGCCCATGATGCTGCTTCCTATTGGTATGGCTTCTGAAACAATGCCATAAAATGCTGCAGAGGTAGGCAGCTCGCTATCTTTTGGAACAGAGCTACAGATTCAGCAGCTGAACTCAACTTACCTTGACCTGTGTTAACACTCATAGTAAGGCACCGTTAATTTCTTGCAACTACCATGGTGGCCGTGGAATCCACTCAGCAGCCTACCTTACGCTCCAGAGCTTCGGTACGCAGACAAACCGACATCATCACTGGAAGTTTCCAGCTTGGGGTGGGGTTCCCTGCCTCACTAAACCTGAGCACGGCTTCTTTCGGTTTTCGTTTCACATGATCTTGCAGCCTCTTCTCATCTTACTCATGTCTACCTCCTCCCACACTAACATTGATTTCCTCTGCACTCCAGCTCAGGGTCTTTCACTTTCTTTAAACCATCAATTATTAAAAGACCATTACATCATCTCAGATCAGAGACTCTCCAGACCCATGGGAAAAATAGAGAAACAAAGAAGCGAGACCAACAGACAGCTGTTTTCCATTGAGTCAGTAAAACTGCTCTCAAAATTACATCAAAAAAATGACTATCAATACTTAAAGGAATAGTTCTCCAAAAATATAAATTCTCTCATCATTCACTCACCATTATGTCGTTCCAAACCTGTATAACTTCTGTGAAGCAGATAAGAAGCAATCTTGAGTTAAGTCTCAGTGTTTTTTTGTCCATACAATGGAAATCAATGGGCACCAAAGTAAATGACAACAGATTCTTCATTTTTGTGTGAACTATCCCTTTAAAACAGTCAAAGCCGTTTTTGGACAGTTTTCTGGAGAGCAGCAGCCAGCCTTAAGAACCAGATCTGCTACAGTTAAAAACCTGAGCCGGTGATGCTCACACCTCTGCTTAAACAAATTATTCAGACAGAGACGTGGCGGCCCTTCTCTACCATTCTATTTTTAGCCATCTCACAGCAAATATCAATCTCTACACTGAGGCAGTGACAAAGCAAAGTTACAGCCTGCAAGTAGTGTGTGAGAATCCTAAAGTGAAAACAGCGGAATAGATGTGCACACTCTTAGATGCCATTTTATACAATATATTCAAGTTATTGCTACAAAGAATAAAGGTTATACTGTAATGAGCAAAAAAGTATGTGTCATCATCCCGGAACATGAAATCATATTATAAAAATCATATTATATCATAGATCTGACTGAGAGGAAACACATGACCAGTCACCCTTGTCAGAAACCTACACTGCTTATCTTTTGACCTGTTACAATAAAAGTACTGTGGTATCAGATGCTAATGATACCATCTTCGAAGAATACAATCAATGGTAAATCTACAAGAAAAAAAAAACATAGCATTTGCTATTTGCAAATTTGCTATTTGACTTGCTCACTCAGTTGGGTTTTGAAAGACATTCAGGAAATATTATCAATTTGACTGCACTAAGACTATCAGATGAGAACAAAACTGTATATTAACATGAATTGGGCTGCATATTTGCTGAATAATAACACTGTTGCCTTTTGCAAAACTACTTAATAGCTGAATTAAAATTGACACATTTTGAAAAATTAACACTGTTACTTTTCAGTTTTTTACTGTGAAGCTGCTTTGTAACAAAGAATCTGTATTGTATAAAGAGCTATATAAACAAATGTAACTTGACTTGACAAACGGAGCGATGAACCCTTTTTTCAGCAATCCAATGCTGACTGTTAACACCTGGCGTTCTTCACTGAATAAAAACTATGGATAACGTTTAAATCGACAAGAATCCTGAATAATATTACTGTAAGTTGATGCGGACTGGCAGTTCACACAAGTGCAGCTGACACACACAAACAAGCTACAAGATCTACGGGAACAGACGTAAAAAAGACGATGAACAAACTCAAATATCTAGGTTTGCCCCTCTTCTGACAGAGATTGTGTTTTTATTTACATGTCGCTGCTTCTATGAATTCAGCCGATGACTTCATCATGATGCTAGTTAGCACTCAGCTACATCATCTGCCAATGACAATTGTGTCATCTGATTGTGTTTAACTCACAGCGAATGTAACATGTTTATGTATCATTGATAATCGGAGAATCACTATAATAAAAAGTCTAAGCATGCAAAGAGCGAATAATATGTTATTTGTACGTGAAAATGACTCACCTGCATCTGTTTACAATCTGTCACATTCAGTTCCGTCAACGGAAATGCGCACCGGGTGAAACAACATCCTGCGATAAATGGTTCCGATGGCCTTTGTTTTTTATTTATTTATTAAATTATTTTCTCATGCACTTAATTCATTTTATGTCATTATTAAAACTATATATTGAGAATAGTTTCGTGGTATTCTTTAATGTATCGTGTACTACCACATAAATTAATGGACATAATATTTCATTGTCATGGTGTTTTTGACACTCCAGCCCAGCATCATGGTGCCACCACAGTACCTTTTTAAACTGTTTTTTTTTTTGTTTGTTTTTTTCAGATTTAGGCTACTCAAGTGAAGATATATATTTAATTGTTCTCATTCTTAACAGAATTATTATAAAAGGAGGGGTATTAAAAGTCATAACAAAATCTGCAAGGTTTGCAAAATAACACTGTTCATATTACCCAACAACATTATGCTTCCCGACATCATGCGACCAAGCTTCCATTACGATCAATAGCAGTGATACATACTGAATAAGACATGAGTTGTTGTTGTGTATGAGTGTGTAAAATCATCTTATAGCTATACTGTAATTCTGTAGAGACTATTTTTTTTTCAATCACACACACACACCAACATCCCACACAAACTGCACACTGTTATTCTGTAGAGACTATTTTTTTTTTCAATCACACACACACACCAACATCCCACACAAACTGCACACATATCACAGTCATTAGCAACCCACGTGGGCCTGGAAGGAGTTGCCATACAAATTCTGACAAAAGAAGTCTAACTGCATAAAAGATCTATGCATTCTTAATGTGCAAATTGTGGTCGACATTAAGACTTTGTTCGATAATGAAGCCAAGAGGTTCGGCGTGAGTGGCAAAGATGAGATTTTTTGTAGCCAATAGCCAAAAGCTTGCCATTCTTGAAGCCAGGCCTGCATCTATTGTTCGGGTCCCCACAGAAAAAGAAACATTATTCAAGTCTTTTTCAGGCCACAGACAGAAACACAGTAATTATCGTGGGCTGCGGGCTAAACCTGCGACCTCCCCTCCAGTCCTCCTGTTCTCCCCCCGCCACCCTTTCTGAGAGCTTATTGTCTTGGCTTGTTTAAAGAAAGGCTTCGTTAATGAAGGAGGAGGGGACATGGACTAATGGGCTCAAATAAGTTCCTCTCTGCAATATTGTTGTGGGATAATGGTGGTACGAGCCCCAGCTGTAAACTTGCAGGCGCCATATTGTGCGTGACCTACATAGACCCTCATCAGAACCCGTGCAGAATGCTTATTTGCCACAGAAAACTCAAGAGTTTCTTTCCCCATTCTTTTTCTATCTTTTTTATGCTGTTCTGAGACATTTAAGAGAGTCAGCAATTGGACAGGCTGGGCTGCTGTAAGTCACATGTAGAGAGGGAGGAGAAAAGAATATTTTTTTTAAAAGGACACAGCAAATAGTGTTGAAACGCTAACCTTGTTAACCTTGACAAATGGCAGCAACTGTTTGAAATGTTAGTCCACTTAGCTAGTTGGTTATGAAGTTATCTTCATTAAATGTTTAGTAAGGAAATGTTGACCTTACTATATCCTTGTCAAATGGCAGCAAAAATGAAACGTTCCACCTAACTGGTTGATATAAATAATATACAATAAATGTATCTTTAAATGTGATTTATTGTATGATTCAGGTACATACATGCTTGTGCCACTTCATCTCATATCTTATGACAGATGTTGTTGCCCTTCATTTAAGTAATTTTATCATAGATTTTACACCATTTTGGTTGTTTTATTTTGATCAGTTTATTGGAACTGAGCTCTTAATCTACTGTTCAAAATTCAATGATCTGAAAGTGATGGTAAAGGCATAATGATACAAAATATTACCGTTCCAACCAAATGCTGTTCTTTAAACATTCTGTCCATCAAATAGTCCTGAAAAAGACACTTTATTCCAGTTTGCACACTTAATTGAGCAGAGCAACTCTTTCCACAATGTATGATAAGAAATGTTTCTTTAGCATTAAATCAGCATTGATTTCTGAAGGATTATGTGACACTGAAGACTGGAGCAATGGTTGGAAGAAAAGTGTAGGTAGCAATTACAGGAAAAAACACAATTTAAATACTGAAACAGAAAAGATGTATTTTAAATTGTAATAATATTTCACAATATTACTATTTTAAATATGTTTTGACCAAATAAATGAAGCATTGGTGGACATAGAAATTCTTACTTACCCCAAACTTTCGAATGGTGGTGTATTTCTAATTTATTAACAGTTTTGTTGGGCTTTATCATAACTAACACAGTCATACTATATGTACATCTTGTTGCTCTTCTAAGGCTTTGGATGTTGCACTACCCCTATAAGTCTGCTGCTATGTTATAAGCAGTTATGGATTGTACTTGTAATGATTTAATAATGTTTACATATTACTTTTAATTAATAATGAATTTGACAAGTAAACAAATCTATCAGCCAAGCCCACATCTACTCCTCTCCTACTCCTACTCTGTGTATAGACAAAGAAGTATGTCGTGATAAACAAGGTTGCTATTTTTAGTTTGAACAATGTAGTTGATGCATCATAATTTTCTCAAATTGAATGAAAGTGGGCGGCATCATTTCAGCACAAACTACAGCACAGAGAATTGATCATCAGCATGAAAAAACAAGTCTGAGCCACAGCACAACTATTCCTTTATCTCTTTGAAATTTATCCTCATATCAGCCTCCCATCTCTCTCTCTTGCTCAAATCTTGACCCATGAGCCTCTCCTTTTCGCTGTTTGTGTTTTCAGTGTCTATTTGGATTCTGTGCTCCTGCGCTGATGACTAAATTATGATTGGACATAAGGATAGCAGGGCTTTCATCTGCCCAGCGTTGTTCCACGCTTTCCTCTCCAACACAAAGGGCCCCTCTGCCTCTGCTCGGCCCGCTTTTGAAGAGTAGAGTGGCTATGCGTCCCCATGGAAACCACTGCGTTCCCTACAGGGGTAAGGTGCGCTCTCAGACAGAGAGAGACAGAGACAACATCAAGCCATATCTCAATCATTCATCTGTTTATTAATTTTCAATGTACATGTCCTTCCTAAGGTTCTGAAGAGTCATGCTGGTGTACTTGGTGCAAATAATGCAGTTTTGATGTTTGTATACAATTTGATATATATATTTTTGTAAATATATTTTGAACAACATAAATAGGCCTACATTTAAAATATATTACAAAATAGCCAGAAAAATGTATTAAGAAATTTAAGTAAAGCACATCAAAAAGATATTTATGTAAACTCTATATTAGAAATATATTTTTGTATATTTTGAAATGAATATACAGTTATTCGTTAAAATTAAATTTTAAAATATACAAAAATATAGCTATCCTAAAGGCCTATATTATCGTGAAAACTCGGCAAATAAAGAATTCATTGGTCATGTCAATCACATATCATTGGTTGCACATACCGATAGACAGCATTATTACTGTCGCAGTGGGATCCATTTCTCTGATTTTTCTTAACTAATTGCATAAAATCTGAACTTTTCTTAACAGGTAATGCGTAGTTGAATTGCCCAATGAAATATTTGGGGGGCGGGGTTTGAATAGCAGTGGCCTTTAGTGACCTCAGCTTGTGCTTGTTTTACGTCATTAACGTCGGAATCACCACTGGCCTCTATTTCATATTCATAAGGCTTTACTTCCTGCAGCACAATAGTAATCTTTACACTAACAAAGCCTGTGAATGAGTGTCCATTCACACAGGGAGAATGCAATTATCACGGCACAATGGTGACAGTCTGAGGCATGATCTCTCTCTCTCTCTCTCTCTCTCTCTCTCTCTCAGATTCAGATTCAGATTCAGATTCAAGTAGCTTTATTGGCATAGTAAAAAAGTATCTTTACATTGCCAAAGCATAGAAACATTTAAATAGACATTTAACACAAATATACATACGAGTAGAAGTATATAGCATATAGAGTCTATATATCTGTATACAGTAAAATGAAAGTACTAATAAAGAGACAGGAGAAGGACTGGATCCTGTCATGTCAGTTTATGTGTGTTGTACAGTGTTTTCTTCCGGCTGTGACTTGTGGTTCTGTTCTACTGCTCATCCTTTTATCATGGCAGGACTTGACGTACCTCGCCTTGAGGTTTCTCCCAGAATGTATGGCAGTTTGTGCTTTTGTTGTATCTGGTTGAAGTCTTTGTGCTGGTTTGTGAATTGGGGGAAGAATGTTTCCCTAATTTGTGTATAATTAGGGCATGTTGTTAAAAAGTGCAGTTCTGTTTCCACTTCATGTTGTGTGCAGTGTGGACACAATCTGTCTTCTTTTGGTAGCCAGGTCTGTCTGTGTCTGCCTGTCTCTATAGTGAGGTTATGGTCACTGAGTCTGTACATGGTCAGGACTTTTCTTAGTTTAGGGTCTGCCACTGTGTTTAGGTATTCTGCCAATTTATATTCTCTGTTTAGAGACCGATAGCATTCTAATTTACTTTGTTGAGCTGTTGCTTCTGTCCAATGTTTCAGATATTTCTCTTTCTGTGTTTTAATGATTTGATTTAGTCTAGCTGGGGTTCTGGATTGTAAAGTCAGTTCTGAGACCAGCTGGCTGAGGGGGCTTTTCTCTGGGTTCAGTTCTTGGTAGTTTAAGGCTTTATGGTGGAGGGTCTCAGTATGACTGCTTTTTAGGTGCGCATGGAATTTAATGGCTTTTTTATTTATTTTAATTATTAGTGGGTACAGCCCTAATTCTGCCCTGCAGGCATTGTGTGGAGTTTTTCGTTGTACATGAAGAATATTTTTACAGAATTCTGCCTGCAGAGTCTCTATTGGGTGTTTGTCCCATTTGGTGAAGTCTTGGTTTGTGAGTGGACCCCAGACCTCACATCCATAGAGTGCGATTGGTTCTATAACTGATTGGATTATTTTTAGCCAGATTCCAATTGGGATGTCAAGTTTGATATTTTTCTTGATTGCGTAAAAAGCTCTTCGTGCCTTGTCTCTCAGGTCGTTCACAGCCTTGTTAAAGTTTCCTGTGTTACTGATGTTTATTCCGAGGTATGTGTAATTTTTAGTGTGTTCTAAGGGCATGTTGTTTAATTTGAAACTGTAATTTTGGTTTTCGTAACTGGCCCTTTTTTGGAATATCATAATTTTAGTCTTTTTAAGGTTAACTTCTCTCTCTCTCTCTCGGGTAAACCATTGTCACAGATATCTAATAAAGTCAAGAACACTTAAGTGTAGATGCTCAGACATACTCTAATAATTTTCAGGCCGCTTGGTGGAAGTCACGTTCATGTGCATGAAGAGATTAAACACATTTTACAATGTTTTTCATGTTTTGATTTATTTTCCCTTCAAATAGGCCTACTGATTCCAACACTTATCCAAATAAATATATGAAACATTTAATGTTTAATAGTAATACAATTGATAAAAATAATGCTACTAAAAACGAATTAATTAGAAACTCTCCGTTGTTGTGTTATTCGCCATAAAAACGTTAAGGCTCCGTTTAAAAGGCGTCATTGTGCTGCCATCTAGTGAATGAAGTGTGAACCTCCTCAAGTGACAACATTATGATTTGATCAGGCAACTAGAGACACCGCAGTATTGTTTCATCAAGTTCAAAATGATTTGTATATAATCTACTATACTACTGTTCAAAAGTTTGGGATCGGTAAAATAAAACCAATAATATTGTGAAATATAATTTTTTTTAAGTAACAGTGTTCTAATATATTTAAAAATCTGATTTATTCCTGTGATGGCAAAGCAGAATTTTCATGATCCTTTAAAAAAATCATTCTAATACTGATTTGGGTGATTGTTGATTATCACCAATGTTGGAAACATCTGTACTGCTTAATATTTTAGTGGAAATTGTGATGCTGATTTGGTGATTGCGGACTATCAATGTTGCAAACATTTGTACTGTAATATTTTGTGGAAACTGTAATATTGTTCTTTTTTTTCAAGATTCTTTGAAAAATATAAAGCTTAAAAGAACATCACTGATTTAAAATAGAGATCTTTTAAACATTATAAACATCTTTACTATCACTTTTGATCAATTTAATGCATCCTCGCCAAAGTAACACATGATCAGTGTCAAAACATAGGAGATATTCTTCTTAAAAAGTCTCATTTATTATTGATGTCATAATAACACAAGACCTGATCACAGAAGCACAAAGACTGACATAAACAGAACCATATAAGGAAATTCATTTGTAATGTAGTGACAGACAGTTGTACTGAGTGAAGAATGAACAGGAATGTCTACCGGTATGAACTACCAGTATTTCAGTTAAAAGCAGGTATTTACATTATTAAGACCTAATTCCACTGTTCCTGGGACGGCTTCGAGAGTGGCTGCCCGAAGACAAGACAACTACACACGCAGACAATAAGGCAACAGGTGTTCAAGCATCCGAGAGATAGCAGTAGTACACAAATACACATTTATGCACTACGGGGAATATATCTTTCAAAGAAAATAATTGTTGCAATGATAAAATGTATAAACAGTGATATAATTTACTATATGAATGTTTCTACCGTAATTTGTTTTTAAAAGCATAATGAAAGTTACAGTGGCTCCTCCCATTAAAAAGGGCACTTTCGTTGTCCAGTTGAAAGTGCATTGCTCCCCCTACTGGTTGTAGTGGTGAAGTCAATCATTTCTCTGTCTTTGCTCCCAGTTAGACAGGAAATGAGACTGAGGGTTGAGTGTCAGTGTGTGTGTGTGTGTGTGTGTGTGTGTGTGTGTGTGAACGCCCTGTCAACACCCAGCAGCTTTATAGTTTGGGTTGGCTTGACAACTTAATCTTCAGATTCTCAGCCAGTTTGTCCAAGAACTCAAAAGTGTTGAGGTAATCAGAGCGTGTGACACTGTGAAAAAATAAACAGAAAAAAGTTCTGTTAAAATCTAAAATAACTTTACACAGGTTAATAAAGTCTTGTTGCTATACTTTTATCAAGCATTTAACACTGATGCGGTCTATTGTAAATCTAACCCCACTCCAATTGATAAAAACAAATATCTTTTTAATGTCCCTCAATAAATACCAAATGTTTTAGAGCAAGATAATGGATGTACCTAGACATGCCCTTGATGCAGATGGCCAGGTCCTTGGTCATGAAACCAGCTTCAATGGTCTCGATACAAACGGCCTCCAGTGCCTCAGCAAACATCCGCAGCTCTGCGTTCTTATCCAGCTCCGCCCGGTGCAGCAGCCCTCGTGTCCATGCAAAGATAGAGGCTGATGGGACATAAAAGATAATGAAAAACAGTTTCCTGTGCCTCATTTGTGGATTTTATTGATTAAGAGTGGTAGTGAAGTAAGTGTGTTTTCCTCACCAATAGGGTTGGTGGACGTCTCTTTGCCCTGCTCGTGCATGCGATAGTGGCGCGTAACGGTGCCATGGGCTGCCTCAGCTTCTACTGTACGTCCGTCAGGACATACAAGCACACTGGTCATCATACCCAATGACCCATAACCTAGAAACAGAAAGTTTACTCACTATAAATTTCAGAATTCGTTCAGAATACTTTTACAGTGAGAAATATTATGCAAATGCAAGGTCTTAGATGATTAGTTCACTTCCAGAATGAAAATGTCCTGATAATTTACCCCCCCCCCCCCCCCCCCCCCTCCCA
>NW_015552538.1:3012503-3039207 GCF_001515605.1 Sinocyclocheilus anshuiensis
ATTTCCTGATAATTTACTCACCCCCATGTCATCCAAGATGTTCATGTCTTTCTTTCTTCAGTCGAAAAGAAATTAAGGGTTTTTTTAAGGAAAACATTCCAGGATTTTTCTCCATATAGTGGACTTCAATGGGAGACAACAGGTGGAAGGTTTAAATTGCAGTTTCAATGCAGCTTCAAAGGGCTCATCTAGCAAAACGTTCAGCTATTTTCTAAAAAAAAAAAAATGTATTTACTTTTTAACCACAAATGCTCATCTTGCACTAGTGCACTTCACACATTACGTAATCACGTTGGAATGGTCACGTGTGGTTAATTCTTCATCTGTGTAGTCTGGTTCAAAAAGGTAGGGTAGGGCGAAAAAAAATCTAATTTTCTCCTCCAACTTCAAAATCACCCAATATTGTTGTTTTACCTTTTTTTGTGAAGGGCTTTTGACTTTCTTTGCACGTTCACATTATAAACACCATATAAGTATACAGTAGTCAACATTTGAAGTGTATCAAAACCTTTCATCAAAGTTGTCCTAAAACCAAAATGCGTTCTTGTCTTAGGACAACTTTGGTTAACTTTTTTGATCCACTTCAAATGTTGACTTTTTTTTTTTTAATCATTTTTATTAATTTCACTACAGAAGACACTTATTCCTCGGCTGGGATCATGTAGAGCCCTTTGAAGCTGCACTGAAACGGAAATTTAAACCTTCAACCTGTTGTCTCCCACTGAAGTCCACTATATAGAGAAAAATATTGGAATGTTCTCCTCAAAAACCTTAATTTCTTTTCGACTGAAGAAAGAAAGATATGAACATCTTAGATGACATAGGGGTGAGTAAATTATCAGAACATGTTTATTCTGGAAGTGAGCTAATCCTTTAAAGCAGATTCACACCAAGCACCACGAAAACATGCAGACATTTGAACAAATTTTAACACAATTATACACTACCACACAATAAAAAGTTGAAAAAAAGTTCTAATGCTCACCAGGGCTTCATTTATTTGATCAAAATACAGTAATAACTGTAATATTCCAACTGTTTTCTATTTTAATATACTGGATAAAGCATTAATTAAAAAAAATTAATAAATGGATAAATACTTAAATGAAATAAATCTTATTACTTTTGAACAGTAGTATACATTGAGCTTATCCTCCGTGTGTGTGTGTGTTCAATGCTAAACAATTAATTCAGGTAACTGTTTTCAGACAAAGTTTTGGCATTGGTGGGGTGCAAAAGATGATTATCAATTGTAATTTTACTGCAGATTTACTCACCCTGAGCTACAGAGTCTGACTGCACATCTCCATCATAGTTCTTACAGGCCCAGATAAACCCACCTTCAGACTTCATGGCCTGAGCCACCATGTCATCAATCAGCCGATGCTCATACCAGATGCCTTTGGCCTCATACTGAGCCTTGTAGTCTCTGCAACACACACACACACACACACACACACACACTGTGTCAGAATGCTCTTTTATCATTTCTTTTCTGAATTTACTTTTCATTGTTTCATCTTATGCAATGTGGGCATATGGGATTATGATGTTTATACTTTGATGCCAGAAAATCTTTTAAGGACATTTTTTTATTGATTTACATGTAAGACTGTAAAATGAAATTTATAACAGGTGGTTTTGGACTCATTTTATTGCGTTCAAAAAACCCTGTGTAACTAGATTGATTACCAGGGGGAATTTATTCAGTGACAGTTCATAAAACACCCATTTCAATTGAGGACTCACTTGTCATAGATCTCCTGGAAAATGTCTTTGAAACGGCCATCATATTTCTTCAAGATGGTGTTCTTGGTGCTGAGGTACACCGGCCAGCCTTTGTTCAACCCCATCTGCAAAGAGCTGTGAGCAAAGTCCCGGATTGAGTTGTCTGTGTTGTACATCCCCAGAGCAACTCCACCAGTACCTAAACATACATAATCACACATACTGTCAAGAAAACCTGGTCTAAAAACGTATATGCTTGTGCCAGTTCTATTTAGAAACAACTAGGCTATGTTCCAATAATTTCAAATCAAACATCAAATCAGAGCCGGGACAGTGTTAATCTGGCCATGTGGCCTCATACTGTAACACTGACAAGACAAACATGCTCAATGCTCTCACAGGTGACAGTCCACTGTGATGACATCACCATACAGAGACAGTTAGATATCTTTGACATACAGAAGGGCTGCATTCAAAATCACATACTTCCTGACTATAAAGTAGGTGCAAAACAGTATGTGAAAAGAATAGTATGTCCGAATTCACAGTGTTCATAAAATAGTATGCAAAATCTATGACTTACTACTTCCAACTGAAATTTTGAATCAATGTAGGCTACCTTCAAAATCATGGACAACAAACTTGAGTGGCTCTCCTCCATTTTTAGGTGTGTATGTCATTTCCACTGTTCCAGGACCGGGAACAACGAAATCTGTGGCCTTGTACTGTTAAAATCGAAAAGGACAGATTATCTCAGGAGACCTTGTACCTGTAATGTGATTTCACCGATATTAAAGAATGATTGCTTAGGTATAATGTGAACTTTGATAAAACAGCAGAAAGTATGATAAAAGACACAAACAACCCAGAACAAATTCACAATTAGGCTTAATTACAGATATTCTAATGAGTAAGAGCTCCTTACCTGGTCTCCATGTGCGTGCCTGCCGATAATTATAGGCTTGATCCAGCCGGGAACCAAGCGGGGGATGTTTTTGCAGATAATAGCCTCTCGGAACACAGTGCCACCCAGGATGTTCCGGATTGTTCCATTGGGAGAGCGCCACATCTTCTTGAGCTTGAACTCCTCCACGCGCTTCTCGTCAGGAGTGATGGTGGCACACTTGATGCCAACGTTGTAGCGCCTCACAGCCTCCGCTGCCTCAACAGTCACCTTGTCATCAGTGGCATCACGGGTCTCCATTCCCAGGTCATAGCTACCACACAGAGAGCAAAATAGAAACTTTATGAGTTTTGCTAAACTATGTGACCCATTCTATGATGTTCTTATTGCAAATTACATTTTAGTGGACAAAAAATAATTACAAAGGTCTATTATTCTAGAAAATGTTACTGATGTTGAATCAAATGGAAATGGGAAAATGCATTTCATAGCTTATAACCGTAGTACACCTATGAGCTGCTTTGAGTCCCTACTTTTCTGCTTACTGTACATTACACTTTACTATAAAAACATCCAAAATTAAAAAAAATAAAAGCCTATAACCTAGCTCACAGTGGAAGCCAAATTGGTGATGTTGGACTCAGAACTACATTACACTATGCTACCAGTCAGACAGATGGCATCCCATGGCACGCTTTAAATGAGGTCGATGGGAAACTAGTGCCATGGTAATGTAGCACAAAGTCACACTGTTCAATCAATCAATCATTTTATTTCGGTCCTCACAGACAACTTTTCACAAAATAAATAAATAAACATAATTACCGAAAAAGGTGTAGGCTGAAGCCTTGCTTATTATGCCTACCCTTTGTACACAGTTAACTGATGAGTGACACTTTTCACTAAAAAATACAAGATAAACATGTTACATAAACATTACCCCAAATGTACATACATAATTCAAAACAACATAACAAAAAATACATTCCAGCTATTACTTCAATATTGTAACATTACATTCACAATTATTGATACCGAGTCATATAATTATTTATCACCTTATTTTTATACATTTTCTTGAATTTGCAGAGTGAATTACATAATTTTAATTCCTTATCACAAGTATTCCATAGATTTACCCCATTCATTGACAATGTCAATCATTTTATTTATACTTAATTTATTAATTTATCATCATTAACAAAATAATGATCTAGTGTCTAGTCTAATCTAGTGAACTGAAACAGAACAATTAATTTCTTACTGTGATAAAACAGACAAAATGTTATTACAATTAAAATAACTGTTTGAATTTGAATACATTTTGAAATGTAATTTATTCCTGTGATTACAAAGCAGAATTTTTATTATAATCAGTGTTGACTGATTTTGTAAGTAGTAGTTTACATGTGTTTACACCTTCTCTAAACATAGGGGCAAGAATCTGTGGAATTCTGCAAAAAGCATTTAAATATGGTGTTAGATGAGAAACTAAGAGCAGACTAGGGACTAGAAGCTAGAGCAGAATTGTTAATAAATAAATCCAGAAGAACTGTGGCAACGTCTCCAAGATGCTTCAAGAAACCTACCTGCAATGCTACAGTACCGTTAAAAGTTTTAGGCACTAAAAATGCTGTCAAAAATAATGTCATAAATAGATTTTCTTTATCAATCCACTTCTATTCTAAATCAACATTTGGTGCGTTTAAAGCAGCTTTTGCCCTAGGTGCACTTGTGGATAGTTTGTCATGTAGCTTTGCAGGTAGGTCTCTTGAAGCGTCTTGGAGACGTTGCCACAGTTCTTCTGGATTTAGTCTGTCTCACTTTATCCTGTTTCTTCGTGTCATTCCAGACAGACTGGATGATGATGAGATCAGATCTCTGTGTGGAGCACTGGCTGTTGTCAGACTCCTTGTGCAAACAAAAATCTCACTAGATTACAATTAATGGCAAAATGAATGTTTAGAAATGTAAAACTGATATTTCCTACTGACACACTACAGCAAAAGATAGAAAAAACTGACTTAAACCCATCAAAAACAATTAAAATCAAGATACTTAAACACATAGTGGGTGGAAGAAAATATACATATCAAAATTATACATATCTCCATATATATAATTTCTGCTACTTCTAAGGCACAGACTCTGTGTGGGCCCAGTTATATGGTAATGAATAACACTCAGTAGATGCTTTGTGATTTCCAGCTACCAAAACTGAATAGACATACATCTTCAAAATAAAAATTTCCACACTAATTTAAATTCACTCGTGCTCTGAGCAGCTGAAAGCAAATGAAAGGCCTCATCTGTTCTGCATATGCGTGACTGAACTAATGAAGACGTCCTCACAGAGACTCTACAACTAGCTAGAAAGAGTATGACAGACTTAACACACACTTTGGAGAGAGCATCCCTGAGCTACAACACAGCACTGCCAGCGGGGCGAGGAACTTTCCCATACTTTCCTTGTTCCGTGTCCTCACTATTGTGTTGAGTATGCTGTGACCTTTCACTCACTTTCCTTCCACTCCCTGGTACGTTAATGATTCTGAAAAACTGCTGGTGGCGCTAGAGGACTTCAAAACAATTTAACATACATTTTTAAGAGTTGCCACAGACTTAGTTCAATCCATCAATGCAAACCTGCGATGCAAAGACGGCATTCAGCAATGCAACTAAAAGCACAAATGACAAGTAAACATACGAAAAACAATCTTACGATACAAGCTCAAAGACCAGTCCAAAGTTCAGTGGAAGTGACTGAATGGACAGGCGTCAAGAGATCCCCCTTAAGTGACGACACCTTGTTTGCTAACATACTGATAATACTCTTATCAGCCCAATAACCGACCGACTTTTTACCTTGCAACTATTCTTCAAACCTCTAGGTCAAGTTCATGCACAATGCTAAATACTTGATTTATTTTTTAACAAAAAAGCAGGTCTTTATAGTTAAAGAGCAACTCGGATCAAACCATAACCTATAAAGTTCAAAGTACAGATGCTGACAATTCATAACACAGAAAAGCACAGAAAGTGATGTTAGGTAATAAAAGTGCTAACTTATGGGAAGATAACATTTCCCTTTGGCCTTGAGGATTACCACATCTGTACAACAGGAAATGTCATATTTGTAAAACTTGACAGGAACCTGCTCAGTGGCATGATTATTGCTAGTAATGTTCAGTTATGTCAATAAAATAAGTATGTGGCAAGTTTATATTGGTTATAAATATCAAACTAATTGAAAACTATTAAATTACAATATCAGTATAAAAAAATGTAACAAATAAAATTAACATTAAATTATTTATTATTTATATTTAAATATAATTTAATTATATATAAAAAATAATTTTATATATAATTACAATATTATTTATTTTATAATATAGATAAAAAGATTTTGAAAGGAGTTTACAAATTATTTCAAAATGATTTCATATTGCAAAAATTATTAATATGGCATTAACATTAGCGCTATGGGTATGAAACGACTAATTGGCAGCAAAGTGACATTAAATCAGATTATCATACAGGTTTAAACCCGAGTATTCACAAGGGAAATCAGATATAATGAGAGAAATGCTCACCTGCTGTGAACGTGACACACACACACACTTAATCTCACACACATTTAATCTCACCTGTGCAGGTCGAGCTCCAGATAAGGGAAAATTAGTTTCTCTTTTATGAGCTCCCATATTACTCTGGTCATCTCATCACCTTGCATCTCGACCACAGAACCTGCTTTGATCTTCTGAGACATTTTGGACCCTGCAAGACCAATGACGGTTATATGTTAAGATGTATAGTAGGGTCAGTACTTACTCCCTGAAGGAGGAATAGGCTAGATTCCATTGAGAAAAGTTACACAACCAGTGAATCGGCATTTTTGCCTTAAACCTGTTTTAACGAACAGCAGTTTTGAGCCTGCAGACTAATAAGCACAAATCTCAGATTTAGAAGTCTGTAGTTTGTGTGGTTTTTCATAAATGGCTATACTAACACCTTAGTTTTTCAGATGCGCATGGTAATACTATGGTATTTTTGGACATGGTAAAAGGACATGCTGTTATTTTAAGTACCCTGAACTACTATGCAAGTACAATCATTATGGTGTTACCATCTCTGTACTGATGTACCAGCTTTTGTGAGAGACACCAGCTATTCTTATGCAACTAAAGTAACAGCACCTGACAGACAGGCAGCCATTGTGTAATATAGATGACACAGGTCTTTTATTCACCATGAGAGATTCGGTGTATCGCATCAATTGTGTCACTATTAACAAATGTTTCAACATCTTATTGCAGTTCCAACTGGCACTGGTTATGTAACAAAACAATTAGGACAAAGGTCAAATACAGCCGCGTGAGATCCTGTTTTGCACATTTACATTCATGTTTTATTAAAAGTCATAATGAAGGTTTAGACGAACCTTTGTACGATTTGTAGTAAAAAATAATAATGCAACATTAACAATTCTTTAAATATGTCGTTTATATATTATGACCACCGAGGTTTCAAAACCCATGTTTGCGTCTTCTCTAATGAATGTATCACTTTAACAGTGTTTATTCTTCCATAATGCTCAGCATACCGGTAGGTAGCACTTTACAGGAAACGTCAAATCAAACAACGACTGTAATGTGATTTACTGGCTATTTTGAACGATCGCGACTCAATATACGACGCCTACCTTTTCTTTTGAGATTGTATTGGAGTAAATGGAGAGATATCAGATGGTTGATGTGTCCTATGGAGGCTAAAGGCTTTTTGACTCGTCTTGGAAGGCGTTGTTTCCTATCAGCTGAGCGGATAGCATAGGCTCTCCCCAGCTCTGCTCATACACGTACTTCTTCAATCAGATAATCCTCCACCAATCCAAGAGAATACGGAACTACACTTAAACGACTAGTCCCTCCTTCATTATGCACGCTATTGGGAGGCATATGTTTCTGGATAATAGCTGTTTGCATTGGGACAGACACTTGTCTTCCTCTAGGAGACGCTATGCAGCTCAAAAATGCGGCCCATTCCTTGAACTGTAGGATCACAAATCAATTTTCTTCTCTTTTTATTACTGAAATAAAATGGGCAATAATTAGGAAAATTTCTTAATTTTTTGTCATTTTATTTCAATTGTAAAAAAGTGAAGAAAATGACTTTGATTTAATGACTGAATAAATCAGTATTATATATATATATATTCATATTCATATTATAATATTTTGATGATAAACCCGTGTTGTATTTGTTTTCATATATTTATTTATATTTTATGCACTTATGTTTTGCTGCAATTTGGATTTGTATTAAGTTTTGTGTTTAGTGAAGCATTTTATTTTTTTGGAAAAACATTTTTGTATTTCTCCCAATAGAATATGCCTTAATCCATTAATTTAGAACTGTGATTCGTGCATTCTCATCAACGCCGAGAAAAATAACAATTACCACGTGACTAATGCGTTACTTTTGGTAGCAGTATGATGACCAATAGTTTACAGATGAATAATGAATGACACGGAGGACTTTAATAGACATCGAACTGAAAACAAACAATTAAGAGTTGAAACCGAAATTATTATTTAGAACTAAAATATTATTTGGAACCATAAGCCCCGCCTATTTGGACACCCTCTCTGCAATTCTACTCACTTTTATCATATTTCAAACAAAGCCAGTCCTTCTTCCTTGCTTTTAACGCACCCAGTTCTGCGTTCTATTTAACATTATTACGTTTTGTCAAGTATGCAGTGAATTGGTACTACCGCGTCATAAAAGTGCGTCTTGACGCCACCAAAAGTAACAGAATAAGCGCGATACCAATGCCAATTTTCATAAACCAAACTGTTAATGATTTGGTTTTGTTCCAGCCTTCCCCTGCGCACATAATATATGGGTGATTTCTAGTTTCCATGCCTCCTGCAAATCTTCACCAACAAAAGCAGATGAAACAGAAGATGATACAGGCAAGACTGATATATACAGGTTCACCCAACCTCCAAAACGCATTCTGTTTCTTGAGCAGTCCATATTCTCAATCCACCTTCACGAGCACTGCTCTTCATGTGCTGAAACGGTTTGCTTATCCTCTGAGTTTGTGTGTAGGAAGGGAGTGAAAGTGAGCACTGAGCAGTCGTTTGGCATCTCCTGTGTGAATGCAGAATTCAGATTTACCGGCAGATGTCGCAATAATTCCATCACTTCGTTTGTTATTAAGAGTCCCCTGTGACTGCCACAATATTTTGTCCTTTATGCCGGTGTTTACTGTAATGGTTCAGCATACTTGAAATCGGCCTTTTATTTATTTTGTATATTTTTATAGCAATGCAAGACATGGCAAAGGAATCCTGATAAGTCAAGTTGCAAACTATGAAACAGAATGGACACAAGTGTTTTGCATTACATCTGTGGCCTAATATCTTTTACAAGTCTGTAAGTATTAGGGATGGGCGATACCACTTATTTTGTTTTCGATACGATACCGATATTTTTCAAGGCAGTATCGTCGATATCGATACCGATTCGATACTTCTGAACTAAACTTTTAAATTATGAAATTTATGAAATTATTAAATTACTAAGAGTAAAATGGGTAATGATAAGCACTTAACTTTATGTTTAAAACGCATTTTAACATTCAATACGCCTTAATTGTAACTTATTAGGTTATATTTTTGTTTACACATGGTTCAAATACGTTTTTTTGTTTACACATGATTCAAATCTATAAATACTACATTTGAACTATGGTCACTTTAGTAAAACGGTTCATTTTCATAAGGGACTGACGCTGAAAGGCTGTTGCATGCATAAAATGCAACCTTTTTATTCTGACAGTGTATGATTTCTATTAACATTACAGAATAGAACATGATCAATATTATCTTTCAACGTTCAATTTAAATAACTGTAATTGCACAAACTATGTAGGCTACAATTTCAGTTTGTTTATTGTTAAATAACTCTGTCCTTCTGTCCTCTGATAAGCATTGTTCAGGGCTGCCGTTCCCAAAAGCTTTAATGCTTTCTTATGATACTTTTGGGAAAAGCAGCCCTGTTTAAATGCACTGTCAGCAGTGAGTGAACGCTCTCTGTGATTGATTGGTTCTGTCTTGCAACATTTGCGTGTTCAGATGAGCAGGAAAATAGTTATATCCTACACAATTACTCGCTAACAAAGGTTATTCGTCCAATTCAATGCATATTGTACGCATTATTTTTTGTTGTTGTTGTTGAATTAACAAAATCACTGGTAAATAAAACACACCTTAGTATCGATCTTTTTTGTTTGAGTATCGATACTTTCGATACTTGCGTCAGTATCGATATGTCGATACTTTGGATCGATACGCCCATCCCTAGTAAGTGTGTCGTCCTTTGGAATATTTTGGGCATCCGGAATGTGAGTCTGCAGGCCAAGGTGACATTAAACTTTAGGTTTGAGAGTGTGAGCCTTTTCAATCCGAAACAAGACACTAACTTTGAGAAGAAAAATAACAAAATGTTGCCATGTATATTACTTATTTTCCTTCTTCTCTTTTTATACTTTGAGCTACTGTGTTTTAACCTCAGTGGTGAGTTGTGAAATTTTATTTATTGCCTGTGTCAAATTACATATCATTCACTTGTTTTTCTTGTTATAGGTTGTTCCATGGAGACACTGTATTTATTTTTTTCTACCACACTGGAGAAAAATTACAATAAAGCTCTTTTCCCTTATTATTCTGTTCTATTATTATTGACCACAAACACATTGATCGTGTACAAAATTAAATCTAAAAGAAATAGTCAGGGATAGTAGTAAAACACTCTTGCAAATAGTTATACTGTTTGATTTATGAATCGATGACAAATGATGTTGGACATGATAAAAAAGGAGGCATCTACTCATAGAACAAGTGCTTTGCGTCCATTTTTGAAAAACGTTTACATTTTGTACAATATATATATTTTTAAATTTAATCGTCTACATTGTACTAAAATACTTGCCTTGGACTGTGAATTAACAGACAATGTTACTATATGCAGTTAATTATATTTTAAACATGGTTGTAAAGGTATAAAATATGTATTTTTGAAGTTCTATTAGTAGTGTTTTTTTTTTTAAGAAAACCATTTTTCTCAAATACTCATGCCATCATTTCTTTAAAAAAGTTACAGTTACACCACCTTGACAGATGTGTTTATTATCAACGAGGTGTAGACTATTCAAGTGATTTTAATGTATTTTTTTTTATAACTTAGATCCAGTAAATGATCATTATTTTACTGACCCTTGAATTAAAAAATCTCACTTTTTATGTGTAAAATCAGTAAACGGTAAGAACCTTCCACAGTCACTAAGTATTTTCTCGTGAAAACAATCTAATTTCTTACAAAATCAAAATTTGGTTTGTTTTTAAATCTTTAATAAAAAGACAACTAGTACAAGGGTTCTAGCCTCCGTACCAGGTTGCTCACCACGTGACGTGACACCTGCTGGTTATAGCAACTAGAGAAAGCCAGTATGTAGAGAGGAAGGATCGTGGTGCCACAGGAGTCCACACGGCATCAGTGCGCAGTCGCCTCACCAGTCAGAGCTCTGGTCTCCAGCGCTGCCGTTACGCACAGGTTCATCTCATCTCCAAGCACCTGACTTACAAAGACACGTACTGGGATTTTTGTCCTCTTTATGACACGATGTGAGGCAGATATGTGGGCTTTTTGGTAAAGGATATGGTCACTGTTGAACTGCCAAAGTGGAGCCGCGCATATCACGGATCGGGGCGCTCCTGCAGGGTCTAGGATGCGCGCCCGGAACATCCCGATTCTTACCCGGGTTCGGGGCTGAGCAGGAGTCCACTGGCCCTGCTGGGCGCAGAGGTGGGAGGAGGACGCAGTCGACCCGCACCAGGATGCCTGTGATGAGAGGACTGCTGGCCCCGCAGAACACCTTCCTCGACACCATCGCCACCCGTTTCGATGGCACCCGTAAGTGCGCAGACCGTACCAACTTACCGTTCCTTCACCAAAGTGTCGCATGCAAATACTAAGTGTTTTGGGCAAATTTAACAGTCACCCGAAGCTATTTACAATAGTGCGTAAAATGGAACAGTTGTAAGCTCTTAATGCACGCGCGGCGTGGACATATGAAATCCTTTCGTGTAGCAGGTTGGTCATTGTCTCGTAACATTGTTCAGGGTAACCAGTGACAGCAGTCATACTGGCATACTACAGCTAAAAGTATTTTGGACAATATTTTATAAGTATGCACGCACGCACGCAGTTTTATGGCCTCATATAATTAGAAGAGTGCATGGAATATTTGTACTTGTCACATTGCAGGACAATTTAAGCAAACTGTAAAAAAGTTCAAACATAGTTATATTTAAATATAATAAATATATTAAAATACATTAAATATATAAACATATTTATATAGACTACAATAAAATACGTTACATCTTGGTATTGAATTAAAGTTAATGTCCATGTTTGTTTGCTACAGGTATTGTGCAACACTGAGCTGTGGGTAGTTCTTGATTGTACTTAATAAATCTTATTTATTTATAGTTTAATTTCCGTGTCTTGCTGAGTTCAGGTTGCTGCATATCTGCTTATTTTGGATGTTCTGTGGTGTGATCTGTTCCCTGGCATCCCTAGTACATTTTGTCTCATTTTCTTCTCGGCATCTCAAATAATTACATAATCTGAGGAACAGAAGCAAAGTAATAAGATTTAACAGTGTTTTTTTAAGAATAAATTTTACTTGACATCTGGATGGCTCACTGGGGGTGAAAGAGGACAAAAATCCTTTAAAGAGCAAAACAGGTGCGTCTGTCACTACTCCAGTGCTGCAGATGAGTGTGACAAGACACACTTTTGAGCTCCCTTCCCATTCTTTAGGCCGATCTTTCATCTAAAGCCACACAGAGTGAGTGTGTGGAGATCTAGCTGATTTGTAATGTGTTTTTTGAACAGAAGGGATGAGTAACTTGCGTGCTGTCCGGCTGAGCTGTTGGTGTGTAGGTGGATAGAGGGTCACTAACATGCAGCTTCATGTCCAAAACTATGTGTCTGTCCAGTGGTCTAGTTTAATATTCTGGGATACTCTGGGTTAAGTTCAAACTAAGCTGAATTGACAGCGTTTGTGGCATAATGTTGATTACCACAAAAATTAAATTAATTTCCACTCTTCTTTAAAAAAATAAAGTATATAGTGGGGTGCTTGCAATGGAACTTATCTGTAAATGTTAAAACAAACAGCTTCAATAGTAGCCAAAATCATAAACAATATGCATCAGGTTAATACCATTTAGATGTGGAAAAAAATGCTTACTAACATTTTCTGTTTAAATTGTGCAACTTTGTTGCCGTGACAACGGAATGCCATAAACCCTGTAACCCCAAGAATAACTAAAATTATTCAGCTTTTTAGTTTTAACAGAAGAATTAATTGAACAGCTTTTGGAAAATTATAAACTTTACAGTTCTGCTTTTAAATCCTCTAAAAATTGGCCCCATTTACTTCTATTGAACTCAGAATATTCCTTTAAAGATCTGGATTGGTAATTGAAAGGCTGTACAAATCACTCAAAGGTTCATCACTATCAACACTATCAATTTATTAGCAGATGTGTGCAACCTCTAGATCACAACACCACTTGCTTTTATCTTTAACTGATCATCAGCGATAATATATAAACACAGAGGGGGACTGCTTTTAGAGAAGGACTCCTATGACTGTTAATAGAAAATAGAACTGGAATAAAAGCCTACAGTAAAACGCCTTCTGGAGATTCTTCGCTCAGAGCTGGTAAAGACAAGAACTCATATTATCATTTGCCACTTTATCGCCTCGTTCATGGTTGGGATCAGCTGCATTTAAACTCAATGGGACATGTACTATCAAAGGTTTTATTCTGCTGTTTGATGCCACACAGCAAAATCCCCAGAGTTAAATCAACTCTGCTCAGAGTACATATTGTCCCGTTGATTTAACTCGGGGGATTTTGCTGTGCAGAGAAAAGGAGAGAAAGGAGAATTTTGTGCTGCTGGCGTACTCCCATTTGAGAGGAGTTCAAAGACAGGCCCATAGAGAGAGGGCATAGTTGCTGTAGTAGACACTGATTAATGTCATTATTAATGCTCTGGGGCTCCTCACATTCACACATTCTAACAGGAAGTGATGGAATCAGCCTTTATTGTGGCTGATATTTGGAGAGTATGCATTAGGGATGACCGGATCAATCTTTAGAAATATGATTCTTCTGAAAATGGTATTAAGAGGCCAGTAAGATACAATATTGATCATATGTTTTTTTTATATTATTATACTAAGAATTTATCACAATGATGATATAAGAAATAGTAAAATATATAAGCTATATAAGCTGTAAAAATATGAGCTTTTGTTTTTTATTATAATGCTATTCAAATAGTGAAATATACAGCATAAGCTGTGAAAAATATGAACTTAGTTAAAAGTTAGAACTTAGTTAAAAAAATAGTTGTGTAACATAGAAACTATCTGTCCTTCCACTCATCTGAACATGAATAAAAATGCTAAAAAGCGCAAGCAGTCAGACAGCGTTCAGCCACAGAGAGCATTGCTTGCCAGAGGTAATGACAGGAAAAAAAGAAGCGTCATTTGTTATTTTACTCAACAAAGCTAAATGTGACCTGTATTATAGTCTCATAGCTATAGCTTTAAAAAAAAAAAAAAAAAAAAAAAACTATATATGTTGCTAATAAATGGAAATTAGACCATCTGCTAATTTTCAGTTTAGGCCTATTTTGTGGCTATTTAATGTTTGTTGGCTATAAATATCTGTTTTACCCTCAGAAATAATAAAACTTTGATAGTAATTAGTATTGGGTTAATAAGTTAACCCTAGCTCTAAGGGATATCGCTCCAGCGCTAGTATGCATTTATAATTCCCCTGTCTTTCTAGATTATACTGACTGACCTTACAACCATGCAAGATAGACTTTTGTTGTTGTTGTCTACATATATTAGTCCTCTTGAGCATGAAGATGTCAGACAGACCGTCCTCCGTCTGCTAGAGATGTGTTGATCCCTAGACATCACATCTCGCTGCACATTCTCGATATGAGCTAACTAAATCCAGCTATCCGAAGAGAATAAAAAAAAAGGATGTGATTCGGTCTTTGTCATCCATATTCAATCAAACATTCATTCAGAGCATTCAGCACATTTCAGACAGAATATATGCAGGCCTTTCCATTCACCGAACACACAGCTAATTACACACCCCCTAGCAAACCGAGTGCAGTCATCATCATTAACAGCCGCCAGTGTCAAGAATTCATCTCAGCCTGTCTGAGCGTTTTTTAAATCTGCAAAGCAGATGAGAAAGAAACTGAACAAAACACCAGAGTGAGCCATAGACTGAGTCTAGTCACACAGTTGCGAGCGCACACACACACACACACACACACACACACACACGTACACGTACGTAAACATGTAAAATCACTTTCTCTTCTTGGCAGAAGCTAATGTGTACTTGATTTGTGGCCTTTTGATGAGTACCTAATATGTAATACACAATACTATTCAGAAGTTTGTATTTGGTAGGATTTTTTATTTTTTTTGGTAATGTTTGTGAAAGAAGTCTTTCACCAAGGATGCCTTACCGAGTGAAAAATAAATATAGTAAAATGTGAAAAAATTGAAATACATTTATTTCATGCTAAGTACACTACAAATTAATTTACACAGGCCTATTTACATACTTAAAAAACCCTGCAATTGCACTTTTAGTATACTAAACGTGTCTGCTAAAATGGAACAACTAATTTGTACTTAATGCACTTTCATTGTGCAGAAGTAATGCTGAAGTCCAACTAAAGACATACTGAAGTATATTTTAGTATAAAGTGGAACTATTGCAAGTATACTTTAGGTACACTTTAAATATCTTGCATTTAAAGACAGATATTATTCAAAGATCATATAATCCTCGTCAGTAGTGATATTAAAACACATTTTAGGCTTAATATTAAGAAATGTGCATTATGCACAAGTGATACTCCAAATAAAGTTATGCTATCGGAATATCGATTGAGCGATATGTCAGTAAATATGTTAATAGATTTGAACTATACTTAGTATGAAACAAGTGTATTTTAAATATATTACTTTTTTAGTTTGTTTGATCAAAATCAAAAAACATGAATGTTGTGAAATATTATTTAATATATTTAAATGTAATTTATTTTTTTGATTTAAATAGGTTAAGGAAAAGCTGCATTTTCAGCATCATTACTCCGTCTTCACTTTCACATGAAATTCAGAAATCTTTCTAATATTTGGTGCTCAAGAAACATTTCTTCTTATTATCAATGTTAAAATAGTTTTGCTACTTGTTTGTGGAAACATCATACATTTTCAGGATGTTTTGATGAATAGCAGCATTTAGAACAGCATTTATCTGAAAGAAAAACATGTTATAATAATAATAATAAAAAAAAATTATAATGTGCCCTTGCTGAATAAAAGTATTAACACTTTTAAAACTTTTAAACAGTATGCATTTAGTAATTAGTTGAATATAGCTCAGCAAATGTATAAGATATCAGATATTTCATAGCTCTGTGTTCTGGTCAGTCCTCATGGTGCCAGAAATACCCTAATCGAGCCAGCGAGTCCTTGTATTAGTGAATCGTCTATATTAATTTTGTTCACCAGATGGACCCTTTCTTGGCTCCTGTATGTCTCTCTGTGTGTGTGTAAGTTGTTCAAACACACTCAAACACACTTCTCTCACTTAAGCATATCAAGTCTCCTGGAGACCCCCCTTCTGTATTTGTTCCAGTCATCCATTTTGACTGTGTGAAGCAGTCGGGTCTGCTCCTTCACGTGCAGAGGGGGCTGCGATAAGTGCTTGAGCACCTGCCCCTTTCTCCTTGATGCCCAAAGTGCCCTTTTGTCAAGGCAATTTTTTTTTTTTGTAATTAAACGCCATTTTGTGAAGGCCTGCCCAATCTAACTATTAGTAAAATGAATGAATTATAATTTAGTCGTAAATAAAATTATCCACATGATGATGACCTTTCACCTGACGATCTCATCAGGGACTATCCCTCACATTCAGACACCTTTAATGTAGTGCACTACCATCTTTCATAACGTCCGCGGCTGCCGGTAAGTGGAGTTCTCAGCGGAGCGGTGTGCTTGTATACTTATATTCAGGGCCTAAAACTAACTTTTTGCCACACCTGCCAATGGCTGGTGACATGATAAAATTTACCGGCCATGAAACTCTTTTTGCAAAAACAGGCTGTTATTACTACTACAATGACTAAACATATTACAATGTTTTTAATTTGTCCTGCTGGTGCATTTTCCCTCAATTTTCCCTATTAATTATAGCCATTCAACATTACAGTATAATTGAAAGCCATTATTTTAAACATTTAATAGGCTCTGAAATATATAACAACTTTTAATTTAAGGGATTTTAAAACAATCTTCACATAAACTATATTATATATGCATAAACTATACATAGTAATCTTTATTCAAGCTACAAATGTTAATCAGCGACTAGAACAGTCCAAGGATTTCTCTTTATCTTTTGTTCTGATATACATCAACTGACAGACTTCAGCAGGTTTCACTTTAAAATCAGCGCTGTCTCTTTAAAACCTGATGCATATGACGCGGATCTGACACATATCCGATTTTCTCCCAACTCTTTACGGTCATTTAAGACATTGTAACTCATTTAAGACTACGTTTACAAGGTAACTCGCCAAAACCGCGCATTTTGACATAATTGTGTGTGTTTTCGTCATTTGAACGCTACTGGTGAGCTGTCACAGTGTATGCATACAGCCGAACGCGCAGCCTTTCAAACTATACTTCACTGCACCGTTCCTGCGGTGTAACCCCAGGTATGTGTCGCCACATTCTCGGGTTATGAAGAATAAAGAAGGGAAAAGTTAATCTTCTGAAAGTTCATCACGTGACAGCCCCATAAGCTTACCCTATGCAGTCTGAGCCGGAAAGAGAATTGATTAGTTCATCTCTCGAGTCTTCGGGTTTTTCCGAGTCGTTTGTTCATCACGTGACAGCCCCTTAAGTTTAACCACTGCAGTCTGATCCGGAAAGAGAATTGATTAGTTTATCTCTCGAGTCTTCTGTTTTTTTCTGAGTCGTTCGTTCATCACGTGACAGCCCCATAAGTTTAACCAATGCAGTCAGAGCCGGAAAGAGAATTGATTAGTTCATCTCCCGAGTCTTCGGGTTTTTCCGAGTCGTTTGTTCATCACGTGACAGCCCCTTAAGTTTAACCACTGCAGTCTGATCCGGAAAGAGAATTGATTAGTTTATCTCTCGAGTCTTCTGTTTTTTTCTGAGTCGTTCGTTCATCACGTGACAGCCCCATAAGTTTAACCAATGCAGTCAGAGCCGGAAAGAGAATTGATTAGTTCATCTCCCGAGTCTTCGGGTTTTTCCGAGTCGTTTGTTCATCACGTGACAGCCCCTTAAGTTTAACCACTGCAGTCTGATCCGGAAAGAGAATTGATTAGTTTATCTCTCGAGTCTTCTGTTTTTTTCTGAGTCGTTCGTTCATCACGTGACAGCCCCATAAGTTTAACCAATGCAGTCAGAGCCGGAAAGAGAATTGATTAGTTCATCTCTCGAATCAACGTTTGCGTAAGTAGTAGACGTATTAGGGAAGTAACACGTACCATTTTAATTATATTTTGCTAAAATGAATGAAATGAACGAAATGGCTCGAAAAAAGATTCGTTAATTTTGCTGAACGAGACTCAAAGGTCACTTGTAGCCTGTGGAAGTAAGGTTAGCTGCAGTAAGGGGCTATAATATTTTTGTTCAATATTTTCCTAATGACAATTTTATGATCGGTTTATAAAGGCTCGTGCAAAGAAATTTTTATTTAACTTTTAAACTTAAACTTGTCTTTTCTGTTCTGTGTTTCTTTTTCAAAACTGTGTCACGGCATTTGCTGCTATCAATACAGAAGCATCCGTTTCGATACATGTCTCAGCAAGGAGCACAGCCCTATTAAAAGCCGTGCTCCATGTGCCCCTTTTATACTTTGAGCACCTGCCCCTCCAAAGGTCTCTGCACGGCCCTGCTCTTTCACAGGCTTTCTTTGGGCTGCTCATTAGTAGCTTTAGTAGCTATAAGGCAACTATTCAGAATACCCTAGGTTACAGAAGACCGTAGCAATCAGTGCTCAACATTGATTTTTAGTTCACAAATGAGATGGATTTACAGTAAATGATGTGTGTTTGAGAATATCTATCACTGGTAGAATCCAACTAGCAACCGGACATGAGCTGGTCAGCACAGAAACTATATGAAGTTTTGCCAGAAACTATTGTTACCATGGTGAATTTTTGTAAGGGTTGCAGTGGCTACATTTATGGAAGGAGACAGGGTATTGGTAAACAGCAGTATCTTGAAATGTCCGTTTGGTGTTTTCGAGGTAATTCAGCACAAGCTACGGCTGTCTCATGAAGTTAGGATGACGTCTAAGTGGAAGGCTAGTTTTACTAGTTTTTTTTGTGTGTGTGGCTAAGAGTTTTCCCCCAGGGTGGTGTACTGGCTCCATGGTTAGGCACAATCTGCCCCTCATTATAAAGAGAAGACAAGAAAATATTGGCCACCGGTGAGACAACAATTCAGAGAGAAACAGAGAGAGACAGGCTGTGAATGACCTGAGAGACAAGTCGCATAGAGCCTTCTTCTGTGGCAACACGCGAAGCTTCAAAATTGACATCCCTGTCAGAACCCTTTGTGTATTATGAATGTGAGGTCTACGTGTAAACAACCAAAAATTCACTCGATTGCACAAGCACTCAGGACAGACTCTGCAGGCAGAATGCTGCAAGAATAGCCAATAACACAAAATTAAAACACTAATTAAAAAATGCAGAGTTGACTGCCTAAGTCACATTCAATTCATTTTCATATAATTTTACATGAATGTGCGATGAAAATCTTCTATAGTATTTTATATATATATAAGACTCTCTCCAGTAATCCAGTAAAGAATCTGTCTATCTATATGTCAGTGTGTCTTGTATTAATTGACTGGGTACAAGGCTAAATCTCACTAAATGCATGCTGTCATTATATACGAAGAGTCAGAGACAGAGTTGAGTGGAGAAAGCAAACATGAAACTGAGAGACACTGAGCCTGCTGTGTGGTGTAATTCTCCAAAAAAATTCTCTAACATCATGACACTTACATAAACACTAACACATGCGAACATGTCGTGCAACAGGCGGAATTCTGTTGACAGTTAGAGTTTGCAGTGACTCTAATTGGTTTGAATTAATGAACTCCTTTTCACTGGTCTATTGGCAACGCACTGACAAAACTTCCTTAATTAATCAATAAAGGGTTCCATTTACTGTGGCAATCTGATGCCGTACAATGTAATTAATTCAGAGCAAAGTCTATGGCATTAAAACTATAAAAAATAACCAGCAGGCTGTCTTCAGAACGGAACCGTAAACTGTGGTATGAGACTAATTACTATGATACTGCAGTGATTCTAATGCCTTTGGCAATCTGACTTCAGCCTTGCAGGAAGTTAAGTTTTTTTTTGTTTTGTTTTTTGTAATAAGCAATCCTGTATATTGCATTCACAAAAAAGGGCCAGGGCTGGAGATTACTGTATATAATATCAAGATTACAACATCCTCTTTTGTTTACTGTAACTTTTATGTTACAATGTCACAACTTCATACTTTGCTGCTTTTATAAGCTATGTAGAGATTATTTGATTAACTTACTTGTTTTGACATTTTAGTGGTTCATTTTAGCATGCACATTTTGCACAAACTCCAGGAGGCATTTTGCTGACTTATCTAGATATATTACAAAAGTTAGAGGCATGTCAAAGTGCAGCAGAAGCCTTAAAAACATCTCTCAGGGACCAATAACATTAAATTGTGAAGCTAATGCAATGCAATGTTGCGGATTTCCTTCAAACAAAGGCTCTTAACCATGTCCAAATTTTTTATCTATTAACCAAGTGTCAGTCATTGATGGGAGCACTGAAGAAAACAAATCAAAGGCTTGTAGAGAAGAACTTTGGAAGCACTTCAGGGTCTCCAGGCACTACGGGATAACCTGGCTCTACTAGGCAATGCTTCGTTGAATCACAACGAATCCATATGTATGAAAACTTCTGAAGCTCTTTCATGCCTAGGGCTGTGAATGCTGAGGGAGAGAGAATATTCAAGGTCATGACTATTGGTTTAACTTTGTACCACCAGATGGATTTGGTATCTTGGCTGAAATTTCATCTGTTTTTCTTCAACTTTCCTTTTTTAAAACAAGACATTATTTTATACAGCTCCAAAAGTGAAAATTATTTAAAAATATATATAAAAAAAATATTAATAATTTCATCAAATCGATTAAGTCTACTTCAGTTCCGCTTAACACGTTTAATGACATCTAAACATAAATATTCTTCCAACAGTCTGCCTATATCAATATTCATATTCTACAAAATATGCACATAATTGCAGTGTACAATTATATTAGATTTACATTATTACACCTGCACCTGTTAAATTCTGTTTTTAGCTTGCGTCTCCTTGTGATTCAAGTTGCTTCTTCACAGATGGTGGAGGGAGGTATTTGTGAACGATCCGGAAAGGGGTGTTTGAGGTGACAGGAAAAGTAGCAGTGACAACTGCAGGTTTGTCATCCAGGATCAAAGTCACCGTCATCCACAAGAGCGATAACAGCACAGCGGTTCACTGGCAATATTTACAGGTGATCTCTCACATAAGGAGCTTGTTACAGGATAGTAAAGCACTTTAACGATCCTAGAATTTGTTAAGAAGATTTTAAAAATGATGATGTACAGTCCTAAAGCAATGGGACTTTTAACCATTTGTGAAAACAGATGTCTTTACATGTCTCCAAACAAGCAAAACACAGAAGAGCTGTTGTTAGGATTTGCAATTGCTTCTTTCTGCAGGTTACATCAATACACCAATAGGTGGCGATGTAAATGCATGTCCCTATAAACGATTAATTGAGTCATTCATTCAACCAATTCATTCAAAAAACACTGATTCATTCTGGAACTTATCAAGTAACTGTATTTATGAGTGAGTCACTGAATTATTCACTCAACCAATTCTTTTTGAAACATTGATTCATTCAGGAATGAAATGCCACTACTGTGTGTTGCTCAGGGACACGCAACAACTCAACTGTGACTTTATTTTTGTTTCCAGAGAAAAAACAGACTAGTATCTGGCATTATTGCATATGAAATATATATTAAAGGTTTAGTTCACTTCCAGAATACAAAATTCCTGATAATTTACTCACCCCCATGTTATCCAAGATGTTCATGTCTTTCTTTCTTCAGTCGAAAAGAAATTAAGGTTTTTGAAGAAAACATTCCAGGATTTTTCTTGATATAATGGACTTCAATGGTGGCCAACGATTTGAAAGTCCAAATTGTAGTTTCAGTGCAGCTTCAAAGGGCTCTACACGATCCCAGCCGAGGAATAAGTGTCTTATCTAGTGAAACGATCGGTCATCCCCCCCCCCCCACCCCCCCCCAAAAAAATACAAACTTATATACTTTTAAACCACAAATGCTTGTCTTGACCCTTATTCCTCAGCTGGGCTCATGTAGAGCCCTTTGAAGCTGCATTGAAACTGCAATTTGGACCTTCAACCTGTTGGTCACTGTTATGGAATGTTTTCCTCAAAAACCTTAATTTCTTCTCGACTGAAGAAAGAAAGACATCTTGTATGACAATGAGGTGAATAAATTATCAGGAAATGTTTATTCTGGAAGTGAACTAGTCCTTTAATATTAACTTATTGTCTACTGAATGATATAAAGCAATATCACACTCACAATCACAATTTTGGTATTTAATGTAATCAATAAAATGACATTCATATGACGGTCACACATGACCGTCACTTATTAGTAAGTGAAATGATGCATTGAAGATTGTGTGAAGTGTTGTCTGAATAAGTTAAACTCTCAGGGGATACAGAGGTGATAGTCTGTTGTGTGTTTCAGAGGGTAATTTTCCTCGCTTTAGCTTGTCATTAATAGTTACACAGGTTGCCATGTTCAAGAGACATGTGTTACGTAACATAACCTGCTGTTGATTTGAATTAAATGTCAGGCATTGAACCAAATGTCAGGCATCTCCTGCCTTCACTACCCACGCTCCCTTGCTTTGCATCCCTCACTCAACACACCCCTCTGCAGACCCATGGCAATGTGTTATTCTGAATGACATGAGCCATCATGTCAGGCCCTCAAACTGAAGTACTAATTAGCTGTAGCAGCGAATTACTCCTTGAGAGTAATTCCTCCTTGCTTCAAGGCATCAGTTTTTCATTATTTCTGTTTGGAGGGAATATTTGTGCCATTATTCTTATGACATTAGGTGTAAATCATAAAAGGAAAGGGTTAAAGGATGTGATTAAGTTTAAAGGAAAAATTGTCTTGTAAATATGCTCCCTTAGACAGAATAATCCATGCTTGAACAGTCATCTGTGATACAAAAGATCTATCTGTGTCTAAAATCTACATGTGTTTTATGTGTGCATGGATTCGTAACAAACACCTGGCACGTGGAGCAAGTTAAGGGATTCATTTTTCTAAAATATTTCCAGAGCTGTACAACGTTACTGATGACTCAAACTTCATAGAATAGAATTAGAAATCACTTGGCCATCCTTAAGTGGCGAGTAAACTGCAGAAAAACCACTAAGCCTTGGCTAAGCGCTCGCTGTTCCTTCGCTTCTGCGTGTCTCGCTGTGGCCGGGCCTCGTCGAATCAGTCAGTAATTGGCCCCTCTTCGAACACGGGCAGACGCTTACCGCAGCAGATGGAATTTGCTTGATTAAATATCCTCAGCTCCATCAGGGCTGAATGTGCCGTGAACTGTTTCTCCTTAATACACACACCAGCTCGCTGGAGAGAATGACCCTGCGAAGCCCGACAGCTCTGCAAAGATCATCGCTTTGCTTTAGATTTTTGAAGAAGATATGCTTCTGCCATGCAGACTTCTGTTCCTCTGCTCCAGGTCTGAATGCACAAAAAGAAACTTGCAGTTAATTATGCAAACGCTAATTGAGCCAAAGCAGGGTTTTAATCACCGCATACACAATATAGTTCTAAAAAAATTGAATTATGTGGTTACATTCATTGAAGGATAAACACAGAATTAAGCACATAGCCTGTGTGTGGCCTAATGTCGCTGTCCGTGGTCCTGTTGAGGTTGTTTTGAATGTGTGGTTTATGCATAGTATTATGCAACTAATGAAACGTATTCCCCCACAGTGTCATTTTCATTAAATCACACATCACATTTTATATTTTTAAATAGAATTTAGTGGTGCAAATGATGGTGGTAGAGTTTCCATTTTTAACTTTTTTTTTTTCTCTCCATTGTCTCATTAAGACCAATTTTGTAGTTAGCATTTATGTATCCTAAATATACACATTTAAACAAAAAATTTCAGCTTGACCTGAAATGATGCACTATATATATATATATATATATATATATATATATATATAAAAGAATAATATAAATATGTATCCTACTATATGGATATTTACATGATATTTACAATACATATTTACATTATTTTATTGTTCAAAATATTGTTGGTCAAGATAGAAATGATGCTTCTGAGGCACAGTCAAAGTTTGTGAATAATTTTCACATATAAATATTGAAATTGTATGATATTTTATGATATGACATACATTAATTAAAAATTGTATAATAGATTTTCATAGTTTAAAAGTTCGGCCTTGGGGCAAGGATCAAACAATTAAAATTACATTTTATCCAAAGCACTTAAAAATGAGAATAACTCCACATGAAAGGCATTTGAAAAGAAGAAATAAATGATGAATGCATATTAAAAAGCCTCTGAGACCGTTTTAATGTGACCTTCAAATACAAAAAGAAAAAAAAAATAAGTTGAAATCTGCTAGCTTTAATAATAAAAAAAATCAACTTCTTGGACATTAATGTGCCTATAACTCCCACAAACACAATCCTTTTTGTCTGAGAGATTCAGGAAGAATGTTCCTCCTAGATAATTTCCTCTATTTATGAGTCTTTCCTGAACCGATCACATCAAGGTTGCACATTAGCTGAGTTATTAGGGTTTGTAATGTGTACCGGTCAGGTCAGGTTGCATGTTCAACGAGTTTGACTTTCCACTCATGAACGCTTTCTGCTCTTTAACTGCAGTGTTTATTGGTAAAAACTATAAAGTTCTAGCTGCGTTATGAGAGCACATCAAACAAGAGTGCCCTTTTAAAGACACTCGGTAGACAGAGATTTTATTGTGCAGCTGTGTTGTATGTTCATATTAAGCATCACTGTGTGTTTATTATGCATGAATTGGACGAGTTGCTGGCCTATAGGTTTTGTTTGTGTGTATGTATTCAGGTGAGGTCATAGTGTTTGTTCCAGTATAAAATGACCACACAGTGTGTATATTTACACATCACTATTCTCTGGTGCAGTTTTATGATTTCCTTGAAGGCAGCCAGTCACTATAAAGACTTCACATTTTATAGCAATGCCCAGTAGCGGCATTGGTCCCCAGACAGCATGAATTATTTAATGTTAATCATTTATGAATGACATAGACATTTGGAGCTCGATTGTATTTGCTTGTGCCAGTATCAACACTGCGTTTATGTCAAAAATGACAGCTAGTTATTAAAGACCTTTGGTGAATTTTGTTCCCCTTGAATGGGGCTATTGCTCTTTTGTAAGATGGCTTTGATAATTTTAATGATCATATTCCTTATTGTTTTATGATGATAAGGTCCACTAACATAAACATACTGTAGCTCTTTAGTATGTTCAAATGTGCTATTATGATGTGGAAGCTCTTCTTTTTTATATATACATATGGTATAATATAGTTTTATAGACTGAAAGTCTGGTCTTACAAGGTTCAAACAATTACAATTACGTATTGTTCATTTAGCAGACTCTTATTCAAAGCACTTAGAAATGAGAATAAATGCACATAAAAAGCATTTAAAAAGAGGAAATTGATGATGAAAGCATATTAAAAAGTCTCTGAGACTGACCTTCAAAAGCCTCAATGATCATATTCCTTACTGTTTTACATTTAATGACGATAATATCTGTTAATGTAAACATTATAGTAGCTTTTTATTATGCTCACGTGATATGATGTACCATTTTGTAGCTGTACTTACATAAACATGTTTTATAATAGATATTAACCTATTATAATAGACATAGCATATATATGATATACTATATATATGTGTGTATAAATGTTAATATATTTATTCAATACATAGTTCAAACAACAAAAAACTGTTTTTATAACATATTTATATATTTTATTACATTTAAGATTAAGGAGTGATTAAAACTGGTCAGTATGGGGTTTTCACAAGATACCACACACACCTACACATTTACCTACAGTGTCTAAAAGGAGGACATATTTTAGACTTCAATTTGTTTTATATAAAGATAATTATAATTACAATGGTTTTTATATTTTTAGAATAAAAACATTATTCTTAGTATTTACCATGAAGTACATCCCCAAAGAGCGATTTTGTTGGCAAAGTATAGTTAAGTAAACATTCCCAAATACACACACAGCATGTTTAATACTTTTCATGAACCTCAGCAACATGTGCCTGAGGTGTCTGTCTTGGCTTTCTGCCCAATTCTGCAGATGTGTTTGTTCTCCAGATCTGTTTCTATGTGCATTTGTCAGATCTGAGGTGCTGTGCTCTCTCTGGCCTTGTGCTATCTGAAAGCAGCAGGCTGTCTTCTTTAATTGGAGACTGAAGAACAAGAGTGAACGAGCTGAAAGGGCCAAAAAGAAAACCTGTCTCTTTCTTACACACACACACACACACACACAGGTTTGTTTTTGTGAATTGTGGGGACATTCCATAGGTGTAATGTTTTTTATAAAACCGTATTTTTTATCGCCCTACACCTAAACCTACCCCTTACAGGAAACTTTCTGCATTTTTAGATTTTCA
>NW_015552538.1:3040168-3044359 GCF_001515605.1 Sinocyclocheilus anshuiensis
ACACACACACACACACACACACACACACATACACATACATGTATATACAATAAACAAGACCACCTTTTATTCCAGGATTGTCCATTCACTTTAACTAAAGGCCTGGACCAACCTGACATGTGACCTCATACAGCACAAAAACTGCTGAAAGAGCACATCTGGTGAATAAACGTAATTTAGATCTACCACCTAAAGGCCTCATCTAGCAACAAGAAGGCTTGATAGATGGAAAACATGCTAATTATTCCCCAGTGGATATTCTAGACATTTGAGCAAGGACATCCCCCTAAATGGACACCAGGGATTCTTCTTGTGTGTGGTGATTAAGTAAAAAAAAGCCCTTTGTGGTGGGGTAGTGGCTAGATATCTTCCACCACAAATACAATAGAGTCCCCTGATATATTTTTGTGTCCTCCATTGAACTGCCCAGCAGGAAATGTTCATGCCTGCCACCACAGATCGAAGGGTCGTACGGACTGTGATGCACAGACTGTGAAACAGCAAGAGTGCTGTATTTCTCTGCATCTTCTCCTGCCTTCCTCTTCCCACTCCTCTCATATCATTGGTCCGACTGTATCCTTGTCTTTCTCTCCAAAGTGTGTTGTTTACGAGACACTGTGCCCTTTTAAATTGGTGCTCTGGTGAAAAAGGACAATCAGGAAATTAAAAAATGAAGAAAGCAATTAAGATTTGTATGTTTTTGAAAGAAGTCTCATCAAGGCTCAACAAGCTGCATTTATTTCATCAAAATACAGTAAAAGTAGTGATATATTATTACAGTTTTCAATTTGAATATATTTTAACAATTGTATTCCAGTGATGGCAAAGTGGAATTTTCAGCATGATTACTCCAGTCTTCAGTGTCACATGATCCTTCAGAAATCATTCTAATAATAATAAATGTATTTGTAATGCGCCTTTATACACTCAAAGCGCTACAACAGTATAAAACAACAATAAAAGAAACAACACTACATAATAGCAATCACAATAACAACAATGACAACAACAACAACTGTAAGATCATAACTTAAAAGCTTCACTAAAGAGATATGTTTTAGTAATTTCTTAAAACAATCAAAAGACGGAGCATTTATAATAGGAAGAGGCAGAGAATTCCACAACCTGGGAGCAATACAAGAGAATGACCTCCCACTCATAGTTTTGAGTTTACAACGAGGCTGGTACAGAGTAAAAGAACCAGCAGAGCGGAGAGACCGAGATGATGTGGACACTGTGACCAAATTACAAATATATTCTGGGGCCAGCCCATGTACTGCTTTATAAGTTAAGATAAGAACTTTAAAATCAATACGTTATTGAACTGGAAGCCAGTGTAGTTGAGAAAGCACAGGAGTGATTTGACTGGGGGATGGTGTGTAAGTTAAAATACTAGCAGCTGAATTTTTATAATATGCTGATTTTGTGCTCAAGAAACATTTCTTATTATTATCAAAGTTGAGAACGATTTAGCTTCTTTTTGTAGAAACCGTGATACTTTTTCTTTTAGGATTCTTTGAGATGTAGAAAGTTTAAAAGGACATGATTTCTTTGAAATAGAAATCTTTTGTAAAATAAGTGCATTTTACTGTAACTTTTGATACATACTGTTTCACAGGATAATTGTTTTTACTGTATTTTGATTAATATAAGCAGCCTTGATAAGCATAAAATGTTTTAAAAGCATTTTGACCTGTATTGATTTGTCTGTGTATATGTGATTATAATATATTATATTTTTATAATTTTCTATTCCATAAATATCAAGTATCATAAGTATCATATTTTTTTTCCTTTCAACCAATAATAGATTAATCGACTTCCACCTGTATAATCTATTCAGTTTATTTGATCCTTACTTTTTCCTCCTTAATGTCTTTGTACTGTCTATCTTTAGATTTTGAGTTGATATTGTATCTTAGAGTTCTTGGATCTCTTTCTTAAAACTAGTCCGTATGACTCATGCACCATATTCCAAGTCTTCTGAAGCAATCCAATAGCTTGTTGTGAGGAACAGACTGAAATTTAAGTTGTTTTTCAGGAGAAATCTTGCTTTCTTACAGTACATTCAAATACCACCACATATAGTACATGGATAATAAGAGTTAACATTTTAAGAAATAAATATTTACATCTGACGTTCTCATCTCTGTTCTAGTTATTTTGGTATTTCTGTGCTACTGAAATGGCTCAGCTGTCACTCAGCTGCACCTTGACAAGTCATATGTCAAGGATAAAATGAACACTGGGCTGACAACAGTGATGACAGTACATATATGTCTGTCAGCGAATGTGAATCAGAAATCTAATAGATCTCTCATCTCAACCTTTCCCTTTGGATGTGATCTACACACACACTCAGGACAATGTATGTGTGAGTGCTTTCTGCTCATTCCCTCGGGCTGTATGTAGACAGAAATGCAAAGGCAGACACTTGCTTTGGTTCTCTGGAACTCCAGCATGGAACATTGATGTGGTTAGATGTCCAAGCCAGAGTAGGATCCAGGAAATCTCTCTAATCCAAGTCAGTGACAGAATCAAAACAACAAGCAGGTCTGATGCATGACGGACAGTCTGAACTTGAAGTTACAGGTTCTCCACTGTTTAGTTGCAATCAAATCATTCTTCATTAAAGGAAAAGTTAATCCAGAAATGAAAATTCTATCATCATTTACTCACCCTCAAGTTGTTCCAAACCTGTATGAGTTTCTTTCTTCTGCTGAACACAAAAAATATTTTGAAGAATGCTGGTAACCAAACAGGTTCTCGTAGCCATTGTATTTTTTTTCCATACGATTTTTTCGTGAATAGAAAGAACAGCATGGATTAAAAGTCTTTATGGTCCCTTCTGAATAAAAGTAGTAATTTCTACTTACCCCAGATTTTTTAACAGCCGTGTATATCTGCTAAAAGTGCATTGTGTCAATGTTTAACAGTACACTAGCATATAGATGGCTATATAGCTAGACATGGACTAAAAGCTACAGTACATACTTCAAAACTTTTAATCTAAATCTCAACCACACTCTAATCTAATGTTCACTTTGTATATTTATCCAAGCTGTTATCATATTTCGTTCTCTATTCTGTTTTTTGTATTATGTCGTGTTCATTATGTTCAGTTACATTGCCATCTACCATTATGCTGTTTGTGGCTTTTGGACTCCATCATTTATACTGTGACTTGAATACACAGAATTTGCGTTGCTCTTTCATCAGTGGCAGTATTACCTTACTTTACCTTACAATGCATTCTCATCGGGCTCTTGTTAAAATGGCAGTTTTTCTGTCATGTGTGATTTTTAGTAATGCGGACCTGCACTGTGCACCGTGCATTAATCCAAAGCATAACGTTCTTTCCTGCCTGTTCTATTTAGTGTGTGTGTTTTTTTACTGTGGGCTCTATAATTTGAGCTGTATAATGGTATACCTGTCAGGATGTGGATGTTCTTTGTGTTGGTGTAATTCATGAAAAATGCCGGGTTCATTTTTTTTTTTAAAGAAACACTCCATTTGATAGGAACAGTCTCATCAGGAACATTAACTTAAATCAGGGCCGTGCACAGACATTTTGAGGGGCAGTGGCCCAAACCAAAAAAGGGGCACTAGGGGGTGGGTGCTTGTTAATACAAATTATCCAGTTGTTACAAATATACAATTACAAGAGAAGACAGCACACTCTGTAATAATTTCAGACTTTATTGTAGATGTTTTGATAAGAGTGGGCTCTCCCTCACTCTCTGAGCCTGCTTCTGCCTCATCTTCAATGGAAGTAGGGGAGAGTGGGGTAAGTTAAACCAGTGGGTAAGTTGACCCACCCCCTGTTTCTTGGCAACTGTACACTTTTATTGTCATGTGACCATGTAGTTTGGAAAAACCCATAATTTCTGCCAGACTGTGAAAAGGAGAAACACATGGGGGGAATGGAAGGCACCCATTTACTTTAAAAACTGTTTTTGGCTTGTCAAAGTAAATTTTTTGCATAACAGATGTAATGGTTGTTACATCAAAGCAAATTTATCCAGGTCTAAAAATATTTATGATACATATAGGTGATTTGGCAACATATAAAACTATAAAACTATGCAAATCATTTAGCTAAATATTAGCCTGAACTGGTAAGCTACAGTAGCTATTTTATTTCCAAAATGGCAGCTATGGGGCAAAGTGAGCCAAATGCTGTGGGGTAAA
>NW_015552538.1:3045504-3046422 GCF_001515605.1 Sinocyclocheilus anshuiensis
ATAGGTGATTTAGCAACATATAAAACCATGCAAATCATTTAGCTAAATATTAGCCTGAACTGGTAAGCAACAGTAGCTATTTTCTCCTAATTGGCAGCTATGGGGCAAAGTGAGCCAAATGCTGTGGGGTAAACTGAGTCATCATTTTAACTTACCCCACCATAAGGCACTGTAGTTAAGTTAAATCTCTGAATTATAAACTGGTATTTTAAAATGATATTATTGGTTTAGTTTGTCATATATACATATTATTTGTAGTTTATTTGATATATCACACATTATAATCAGATATATCTTTCCACCTGTAGTCCCTACCCTGATGGCCAACAAACATGTCTGTTTTTAGGAAGGCTACAACTTTGGTGTTCAACATATTGTTTCAGAAATGCAAATAATTAAATATTGAAATTTAAACTTCATTTGGTTGGTTTTATGTTGTTAAAGTTAACTTCATGAAAAGAAATATAACTGTTTGTAAAAGGAAATTATTAAATTCGTTTTTTTAATTATTATTTATTTCACATGGGTTTGAATCAGATTTGGTCAGATGGTCATTTTACACCCAGATGGTGCATCTTACCCACTGACTCGACTCTAACCCGGGGCAAACTGAGCCATGAGAACACTTTTTTAAAGCCATATTTTTTAGAACCCTTTGTCATACATTCTGATCATTTAAAATGATCGGAATTTCCAAAATGGCAGCTATGGGGCAAAGTGAGCCAAATGCTGTGGGGTAAATTGAGTCAGCATTTTAACTTCCCCCACCATAAGGCACTGTAGTTAAGTTAAATCTCTGAATTATAAACTGGTATTTTAATGTGATATGTGTATATGATAAACTAAACCAGTAATATGTTGTAGTTTATTTGATAGGGACAGTGTACAAGTGCACCAAATCCTTTTCTGATAAGAACA
>NW_015552538.1:3046572-3047374 GCF_001515605.1 Sinocyclocheilus anshuiensis
ATGAAAATAAATATGACTGTTTGTAAAAGGAAATTATTAAATTCGTTTTTTAAATTATTATTTATTTCACATGGGTTTGAATCAGATTTGGTCAGATGGTCATTTTACACCCAGATGGTGCATCTTACTCACTGACTTCTACTTTCATTAGGTTAGGATAGGATAGATACTATGGCGTTATTTTAATGACAAATGTCGAGAGCGCATTATTGTAGCGCGAAAGCACATAAATATAATGCGCGAATCTCCGCTCGCATGCGGATTTCCTTTGCTCTCGTACAAAACCGGACGCTCGCACTCAGATAGAGTGCACGTACTTAAAACGTGTCTCTCCTCTCACTCAAACTGTGTCCTGCGCACTCGCAAATCTCTCTATGCTCATGCTATTAATTATTTTCGCACCTGAATTAAACGTTGTCAAAAGTTATTATGCACTTTTAAAAAGTAGTCTCAAAACAGATTTGTTCAGGGCCTTTCCTTGTTTTTTTTTTATTGTTGTATTTAAACTAGGCCTATACATAAACTGGTTATTGTACTTTGTTTTACTAGGCCCACTTTATCTCTTTTATGTTTGTATTTTGTTCTTTTCTGTGAATGCACATATGCATCTCTCTGTAAAGTACTTTGTAAACACTGTTTTAAAAGGTGCTATATAAATAAAGCTTTAACCAATCAGACCTCCATGACTGACCAATGTAAATGCGTGAAATCTAATTGGCTGGGAGGGAACTGAACCTGGAATTCTTTTGACAATCAAAGAAGGATCTTTAATTTCTTTCCAGTTTAATAATATTTAGCAATG
>NW_015552538.1:3047410-3065040 GCF_001515605.1 Sinocyclocheilus anshuiensis
AGAGCAGCGTGTATCTGAGCGCGCGCGTCCGGTTTTGTGCGAGAGCAAAGGAAATCCGCGCGCGAGCGGAGAGATTTGCGCTCGCGCATTGTATTAATGTGCTTTCGCGCTACAATAATGCGCTCTCGACATTTGTCATTAAAATAACGCCATAAGATACTTTCATTGTATTTCTGCATCATTTTAACTTATCTTGAGGACCACATAAGTAAAAAATGGCTAATCTTACCCCAGTCTCCCCTATAAGCAGACATTTAATTTAATATTTTACAGCATACATCTATATTATATACTAATAAACAACTCATTTAGAACATTTATATTATTTTTTAACTATTTAAAGGCCTACTATTAATATGGTTTTAATAAAATATGATGTGTTATAGATTACTAGTATAAAGACAAGTGATTATAATGGGAAATATACTTAATTACAAGAATTAAAGTGTGACAAACTGCTAAATATTCTATATGATGATTTACCTGCTGGCTTGCTGGAGCTTTGAATTCATTTTTGCAATGTTGAACTGCCTTTAGCAGCTTCCCTTCGCTTTTTCTCTCTTTGCTGGAGCTTTGTATTCATGTTTGCAATGCTGAACTGCCTTTAACAGCCTCCCTTTGATTTTTCTCTGTCTTCTTTTTTGCGAAGGCATTATTTTATTTTTTTTTGTCTACAAAGTGTGCCAACAACAGCAAATTGTGTGTTATTTATATTAGATCTAATCGGGTACAAAAGTTTGATTAGACATTCTAATTCTAAGAACGTGGATATTTTGTTGTTATCACTTTTAAAAGACAGAGAGCAAATCATTACTGACAGAAATACAGAAACAAACTACCAAATGACTAATTCAGCGAATCATCCACTGACTGTAATGTGGATTGTAATGCATCTACCTGTTAATGCAACGACATTGGGAACTGTGGTCTCCACTCCAAAGAGCAGCACACAGATCGTGAGAAATGCTGCGGAGCGGGCAGGAAAACACGGAGCGGATTAGCGGAATCAGCGGATCTTTAGCGAGCAGGAACAGACTGCTTTGAGCTGGGGTGATGGGGGGATTGGTGGGAGGGGCAACCTGTTAATGCAACGACATTGGGAACTGTGGTCTCCACTCCAAAGAGCAGCACACAGATCGTGAGAAATGCTGCGGAGCGGGCAGGAAAACACGGAGCGGATTAGCGGAATCAGCGGATCTTTAGCGAGCAGGAACAGACTGCTTTGAGCTGGGGTGATGGGGGGATTGGTGGGAGGGGCAACTCAGCCGATGAGGGCAAAGGGGCAGTGGCTCTAGCCACCGGGCCACCCCCTTGTGCACGGCCCTGACTCAAATAGACCTTTAATATGGCTCTCTATTATTTAATAGAGAACATCAGATGAGTGTAGATGAGAAGAGTTCTTCGTATTGTGTCCTGGAGCTGAAGTACATCTTTTCAAGTTTATGAGAGATTTTTCTGAGAAGCCGATGTTGTCAGTTTCAACACACTCTCATGACAATTTGTTACCATTTTGTGTTTTGATGAATTTGTGGCTAATTTGTATGATATTATTTCTATGTTTTCATGTGATCTGCTCATGGCCCACTGACAGTTAGGGTTAGGGGTGGTCCTTCATGCTTTTTCCACCCAAAATCATAAGTTTCCATACAATTTCATACGAAATCGCCACCTTGTGAAATAGTTTGATTTTCTCTTGACATCGGGTTGTCAATTTATTGCTCTAGTTTAACCTTTAACCATGATCACAGCATGTTTAATGCAGTCATGAACTGCCTTTTTAAAAATATTTTGTACTGTTCTCTGAGGTCCACTTATTAAGTTATCAAGATATTTACATAAAAAAACATCATAATTTAGAAGTAATAATTATCTGCCCTCGAGAAAGTTTTGAGTTCTGAAACTTACAGGATGTTTTTATACAATTACCCCTCCTTATATGTTAAAAGATCAAGGGAATTTAGATTTCTCAGTTCATGACCCCTTTAATTGGAAAGTGTAATGTCTGGCTAATGCATTCTTGGTTATTCATCAATTCTTTAGCATATATTAATTTTGCATTCCTCTCTTGAAAACAGTCTTTTTTCATAAACCTGTTATCACTTAATTTTCTGTATTTAAAGCACTCTATAAACACACTGTAGACATGAAGCCTGTTCCAAATGGTAGCATAAATATACCACCTTCTAAGATACCTCATTTTGTCAGACTTTGTTCCGTGTTTTGTGTGTGTCTTGCTCCCCATATGCCTTACTATGCCCATAGCATAAATATACCACCTTCTAAGATACCTCATTTTGTCAGACTTTGTTCCGTGTTTTGTGTGTGTCTTGCTCCCCATATGCCTTCCTATGCCCATATTTGGTTAGTTTCCTGTTCCTGTCCTGATTAGGTTGATTTGATTCCAGGTGTTCCCCGTTTTATGTCTATTGATCCCAGGTGTGTCTCGTCCTCTCCTCATCCTGCCATGTGTTTAAATAGTGTTCCCTGTGTTTAGTTCAGTGTCCGGTATTGTTCATGTCTTCATGTTTAGCGTGAGTGTTCCGTGTTCCTTTGTGTTAATTAAACCCATTTGGGTTGATGTACTCCTCGTCTCTCTCCATTCCTTGCTCCTCAGTCTGCTCAGCAGTGCACACGTGACACATTTAGCCAAATTCAAATGTAAGACAACATGATAATGATGATGTAAGCTGAAAACTCAATCCTACAATAAATTGAAATTGGAAGATAGAGGGTGGAGTCAAGATAAATGCCAATTGTAATTTTCATTTTGTTCTTTACTGGAAAGTATTTTTAAAATACTTCTAAGTTGGCTTACAATTTAAATTGACCTTATTACTTTCTAAATGCATGATGTTAATCTTATGAATGATGCTTCCATGCATGTTTAAATTTTTAAAATTTGTTTTATCTTAGTCATTTTTATTCAAAATTCCATAGCTGGATTTTCCCAGCCGATTTTCTGGTGGAACAGCAGACTTCTCTCTGGTGATATACTGGATTTCTGTAATCATTTAGTCTGCTAATGCTCCACCAATTAACAACTAATGGATAGAACCTACCCTACATTTTTTTTTCTTAATCGATGATCTGTTTCATTCAGATGCACATCACAATATGGAAGAAAAGATCTGTCGCCTACACTGTTTCTTTGTAAGCATAGCAACATGCTAATGTAAGACTCCACTGAACGCAACTTTAAGCTAAGCCTTGTGTTCTTACCCAAGTAGTGCTTTTCAAATTAGGAACTCTGGAGGTTCCATTTGGGTTAGAATGCTGCCTATGTATACAGTCTATGTATACTATGTATACAGAGCTTTAGTGAAAGCAGTAATATCAACTATCTGCGATAATCATCATGTTGCTCTGGTGCTGCTGGAATCATGCAGCCACATTCACAGCACCTTTGCTGGCTGTTAATAAATTGCTACAACAGCATGAATTCACGAACGAGAGGGTCCTAATAGAGCAGCATTAAATTCATATTATGCAACAGTAACCAATTAAAGGCATCTTTTCGGGCAGCCAATCAATACCCTGTCATTACATAATGCTTTACTGCACTGCCTTCTGACATCATCAGTTTACCCAAGGTTTCTTTATCTTTTCTTCTCACCGAATTCAAATGCCGTGAATCTGAAAAAGAGTATGCAAAGCAGGGATTTATTTAAGGCAACTTAATTTGATCTCATTTCCACAGAAAAAAAACTTGTGGTGTGTAATCTACCTCCTAGTGAGTCTGCCACCTGCACTAATCTTATGAGTTACCATGGCAAACCCCATGGCTGGAGGGACAGGGCCACGCTGTGTTCGTGATGCGTGCCAGTCCAGCTGCAGCGGGTAGATCCAATGAAGTCTGTTACTTAAGATCCATATGCAACCTTACACCTCTTGACAGTAGCCTCTGTACTCTGCTTTGAGGAATAACACGGAGGACAAAAAATACCTAAATTGCAGACACTGATTCCTTTTAGCCTGCACAATAGCTCTTTGTGTTGCTGAATGCTTTTGAACCACAGGGCATGTCGGTTTTGTAAGCTAAGACCTGTTCATCATATCTATCAGTGGAGAATCATCCTCAAAACTCACAATGCATTTCGCTGGACAATTATTACAGCCACACTCAGTTCTTGAATATCTATTAGTTTTGCTAATAATCATAATCCTATGGAGTATTTGTCAATTCTTATTCATTTTTGTTGACAACAGAGAGGACAAGCCATCGAACCATCCGGATTTTCTTCATGGGCCTATGGGGAATGAGTATCTCTGCAGATACTCTCCGAACGACTTTACTCTGTGTAACCGTGTGGCTTAGGAACAACTGAAGAATCCCTCTGTATTTAAGGAGGCCTTGTCTGTCTTTCTCTGCTTGTTCTGTGCTTGAGATCGCTCTGATCAGGTCATGTTCAATTGGTTTCAGCAGATAAGAGTGTTCCAAATTGGGGTTTGAGACATGCTTGATAATTCCCTTTAACGAGCTGGAATGAACTGGTATAGTGCTATGGAGAATAGTCTCCTAAACTCACCCTAGTTAACATGAAATAAAAAAGCAAAAAAGATACAGATGAAGAAAGCCTGATTCATGTGGTTATTATGAAGTCAGTATTATTTTTTTAATAACAAGAGAAAAGGATCACTATACTGTCAACCTTTGTCAATAGTTTATGAATAGCATTTTAGGGAAAATTAATTGCATTCTTTTATATATATATATATATATATATATAAAAATACACTACCATTTACAAATTTGGGGTCGGTAAGATTTTTTTGAATTTTAGAATTTTTTATTTTTTAATTTAGTAATTGAAAGAGGATTCTTATGCTCATCAGGGCTGCATTTATTTGATCAAAACTACAGTAATCATGAGAAATATTATTACAATTTAAAATAACTGTTTTCTATTGAAATATATTTTAAAATGCATATTCTTCCTAAGTTAATTTTGAAAAATAATCTTTGCCATAACTTTTGAAGTGAAGGCTTCAAATGTGTGCTGTTTAATAATTCTGTGGAAACTGTGATTCTTTTTTCTTTTTACAGGATTCTTTGGTAAATAGAAAGTTCAAAAGAGCAGCATTTATTTGAAATAGAAATTTTGTGCAACATTATAAATATCCTTAATTTGTATGTATATATATATATATATATATATATATATACACATACATGTGCATGTATACCAACTGTTTCTCGAGTACAGAAAGATACTTTTTTTTCTATTGAGAAAAACTCTATTTCATATCAACAGTTTACAACATTTTAGAAAAAAAAAACCTTTCTGACAAACTGATACTTGAAACATAAATGAAATATTTACAGTAGGAAATTAAACTGTTTAGGTTTACTAAGCTAAGAAAGAGCAATTTTTTTCTGACGTGCCATCACACTCACATACACTTCAAACAAACATCGTAATCTCTCCTTTCTGCTGTCTGTGATGTAAATGATATAAGAGTGCATGAGCTCCAACCACCTGTCAGAACACATAGATCACACTGACATTAGTACTTCACCGAGCCTGCACTTCGCATTTAAAGAGTGACACATGGGAATATAAACATAAGGGAAACGTCTCCCCTTTGTGTTTAGATTTGTACAAATAATGCTAGCAATTGATATACTTTCTTTGAACTGTTACTAACTCTCTAACTGTATATCGTGTATAGTTCACATGTAGTTCCACTGTGTCATTCACCATGGAGAGCGCGGTGCTCCTCAGGGCTCTGCAGAGCTCTGGAGGCCAGGGCAGGTGTCTCTGACTGGCCTCCTGTGATGAGAATGTTTCATGCTCATGTCTCCTAGTGGGTGCAATACCCCTCCTGGGACCCTGCTTCACAGCAGCAGCCTCCCCCTGAACCACAGAGAGTGGTGGAGATGGAGGAAGAAATTTGAAGTGGTGTGAAAACAAATGGGAAAAAAGGGAGTGTGGGAAAAAATACAAGGATCTGATCCATGCTGACTCACTAACATAAAGGTTGAATGTCCAGTTGTTTTACATATTATGATCTCATTCTTGTAAATCATTTCTTTCAAGCTATTGCTTTAAAGAGCCATTTAAAAGAAGCAACAATTTGATTCAGTTGGAAATTAGGGCAATTTCAAACATTTGTATGTGTGTGTGTGTGTGTGTGTGTGTGTGTGTGTGTGTGTGTGTGTGTGTGAGTAAATGTGCACTCCTTTTCTGAATGTTAAAACTACCACTGTTACAAATATTAATTTAGATCTCTAAGCATAAAATGTTATTCACATTTATTATATTTATATTTTTCTTAAAAACGGAACAGTTTTTTTTGTTGATAAAAACGTCTGCCTTTTTATATAAAAAGTCATAAAAAAATGTTAAAGATTAATTTTGGCATTTTTTGGCTTTCTATGGTAGGGTAGTAGCTAGACATGAAATGAAGTGAGAGAGAGAGAGAGGGGGATGGGATCAGGAAAGGTCAATGAGTTGGGACTCAAATTCGAGATATGTATGTTGGCGTGCTGCACACGATACATTTTAATGTATATTTTTTTTCAAATTAAAATAATATATTTATATTGCCCTATAATTCAAATCCTCTGTTTGCTCTGAGAGTTCACTCCAAAAATAATAGTGTCATTTACTTACCCTCATGTTGTTCAACAAAAGCAAGAAAACCATACACATTTGGCAGAATTTGACTGAATGTTTTAATTTTTGGGTGAACTATCCCTTTAAGATTAACTCAAGAATCGCTTCAATCAATCAAGTGAGTCAATTAGACCGATTCAGAAATATTGACCATTTCATTGTAAGGATAGCTACAATAATCCTTGGAATAGAAATCCAATAGCACATCAATCTTATTCAGTTACCACAAAGTTTAGAAATCGAACTATTGAGTGGTTAGGAGGATCCAGGCTACCCAACACAAACAAGGGTAACCCAGGAATTGGAAAATTACTGAGATCAATTTTCTGATCAGTCACCAATGCGCACCAGAGCAAACCACTTAAAAGACAAGCAATTGAAGAAGCATACAACACAATTAGTCATCCTTTCATTACAGCAGCCTTTTATTAGTGGGTCCTGATGCATTATTCTTTCCCTATTGTGATCTCATGTCACCCAATACCCTAAATCCTATTTAATCAGTGCAAGTTTTCCTATTGATGCCTGATCATCCATCTGCTTAAAGAACTTAATGGTCTGTAACAGTGAGTGCATACGGCCCTGTGCTTTTTTAGCATTCATGCACCTGGCAGCACTGGCAGATATTATCGAATCCCCTGGAGGGATCTGGCTTGTGTTTTTCCATATCACTTGTATGTCTCCGATTCCTGCTCCAGCGCCAAGGGAACAGCCGGTCACGTCATCGCCAATGAAGGGCTAATGCGAGACCGAGAGCAGGCCCCTAGGGCCAAAGTGTTGGGTCTTAGACACACCACCCGAATCTGGCGAACGCAATGCGATTGAAAAGATTGATTCCTGCGGCAACGCTCAATCCTGCTTCCGTTAATGCGGCTCGTAATGGAGGTGCTCCATTCAGTGGCCCCGGGGCCAGCAGATACAAAAGTGCTCCATTACGGTCGCCTGCTCTTGAGCCAGTGTTTAATGCTAGCAGGAGAATGGCTAGTCTGGAGAAAGATGATAACCTTCTTAAGCCAATTATGACAAAGCAATGGTGGCCTGAGTCATCACTGAACCCGTGTTGGAGTTCACTAAAAAACAGGTTAACATGGTATGACCATATTTGTGTGAACATGGTACAATGGTGTTCTTTAAAGTACCTTGGAATCATTCAGTATTGTGCTATATGGGTGGGTTTTTTTTTCAATTATGGGTGCTTTGGCACTGTAGACTTCTTTTATAAAATAAACTCTCTTAAAACACTTTTCACACTCACATTAGTTTGTTTACTTTGTAAATTAACAGTGTACAACAGTATATATACATGCATCATGGCAGATGACAATTTTCGTCATATGAAATATTTCCAGCACATTTCACTGTAGTAGAATTTGGCAGATGGACACGATGGTGGTGGAAGGTATGTAACATTGTAACATTATTTAAATAAAATAGCTAACTCTTTTGTCTCACTAAGGATAATTTCCCTTAAATAATAACTTAAATAATTTCAATTAAATTATATTTTCAACATAATTGGAAAAAAACTACAGCTTGATTGAAAGCAGTGTTGTTATTGTGAACTAAAACTATTAAAAACCATTTCCCATCATTGAAATAAAGGAATAAAAAAAAAAACTTTCAAAAATTGAAATAAGTTTAAATACTAAAATGACTAAAACTGAAATAAAATAATAGAAATTAAAAAAAAAAACTACTAAAAATGTCAAAAGCACATAACAAAACAAACTAAAATGACAGTGACAAGTAAACATAAAAATAAAAGCTAAATCAAGATATAATATTAATAAATGCTATAATAGTATATAAAAAAATTGCTAATTGGAATTGATAAATTAAATTCACCATTCACAAGTGATATAAAAAATTATCACTTTTTTTTTTCTTCTTTGAAATTTCTTGAAAAAATATTTTTATTTTGGCTCTATTTTTAAAACTTTTTGACTGCCATACCGGTTTATTTCACTGTTTGTTTGGATCAGTTTTAAATCTGTATGAAGGATTTTCATAGTTTGTAAAACAATCAAATGCACACACAAAATGCTTTTGATACCGCAAGCAGCAAAAATAAATGATGAAGACTTGGTAAAAAGATTTAAAATAAGCTCATAAATGCATAAAAGTGCATGAAGTTGAAGAAACACCCATTACTGTACCATAGTACCACCACCAGATTTTTCTAAGATCTCGTTTCCAGACTCAGACTGCTTATAAAGTCACATTAATTTATTATTCTGTCAAGTGGTAGGGAAAAAATGGGGTGAGTGTTAAGAATCAAGCAAGCTGTGCTCCACATGGCTCTTTATCTTTCCATTTTGCGAAGCCGTATTTTGCGTTGATCTGATATTCCAGCTCCGGTCTCTTTGCTGTCTCTTCCCTCTCTCTCCTGTCCCTCCCCGCTCTCACATGGTTAATCTTCCTTTGCATATCTCACGCCTTCCTTTCCCTCCCTCATTTCTCTGGTCTTCATGTTGCCAGGGTTCACAGCTGCAGAGTACGTTCTGATAAAGACAGCCCGCTGAGCTGTAAAGAAGCGCCCATGGTCCCTGCTGCTCAGACTCAGCTTTGAAGCGAGTGCCGCTCTGCCGTCCCTTCTGTGCACAGAAGCCCAAAATACCAGACAAAATGGTGTAAACATTTAAAAACAAAACGGGGAAAGGTGGGGGCAGCTTCACTGTCTTTTTTTCGTCTCTCTCCCTCTCTCTTGCTTTCCTGCATTTCCCTCCCTCTGTGTTTAACTGTTATTTGCATTTTATATAATGTCCTCCCACAGTTTATGGAATGCTATTTGAGAGATGTGATTATTGGGTGATTTCTGCCTTGAGTTATGTGAATCTTGCCATGAGAACATTATGTGTGAAAACAGGGTGCTTCGTTGCTGCCTTTTGACTCACCCTAAACAAACATTTAGTGTTCAGCTTGGAAATGGTCGAACAAAATGACGTAAATAAACAGCATTAATGACACTTTATTTGGAGCAATCGGATTGGGTTATGTGCCTATGACCCCATTTACACTATTAAAGAAAATGATTCACACAAAAATGAAAATTCCATCATTTACTCATGTCGTTCCAAACCTGTATGACTTCCTTTCTTCTGTTGAACACAAAAGATTTTTTGAAGAATGTTGGTAACCAGTTTTGACTTCCACTGTATGGACAAAATTCAGTTTTCCACACATGAATGTAAGTCATAAAGGTTTGGAACGACGTGAGGGCGAGTGAATGACAGAACTATCTCTGGTGTGCTTGTGTTCGAGCTATTTTTGCTGGTGAACAGTGAACAACTTGTGTCTTCTGTGTCTATTTTGGGGGGAAAAGATAGGAATGTGCTATTGTGGAGGACAGGCACATTCATTTTTTGACGTTCAGATTTTTCTGTTTATTTACCAGGATCTACTTGGCACAGATTTGCTCAGAGCAATTTGACTGAAGTTTTTTGGGTTAAGGAAAGCTGGTTTCATGCTTTGATGGAGTTGGATGCCTCCAAAAAATAATTTAGTCCCGATTTAAGCAGAAGAAGATGAAAAAGCAGGAAGAGTAATGTGAAGCTGAGAGGGTCTGTTATTGTGAAAACAGGTCAGGTTTATTCTAAATTATAACTTATATCTTTGCAAAAAGATATGCGAAAATGGTATGAAACTCACCAGAAGAGATCTTCTATGTTTATAAACACTAACGTTTAAAAGTTATGCTAACCTAGGCTGTATTTATTTGATCAAAAATGCAGTGATATTGTAAAATATATTTATTTAGAATAACGCTTTTCTATTCAAATTTTTTAAAATGTAATTATTTGATGACAAAGCTGAATCATTACTCCAGTCTTTAGTGTCACATGATCCTTCAGAAATCATTCTAATATGCTGATTTGCTGCTCATGAAACATTTCTTATTATCGGTGTTAAAACAATTGTGCTGCTTAATATTTGTGTGGAAACCGTGATACAGTTTTTTCCCAAGTATTCTTTGACGAATAGAAGGTTCAAAAGAATGACATTTATTTGAAATCAAATCATAACATTAGAAATTTCTTTACTGTCCCTTTTAATCAATTTAATACATTCAATATTTTGGCCCATTTTCCAAAGAACAAGTGTGTGTGATGTGTGTGTGTGTGTGTGTGCATGTTTATGTGGTTTATGAGGACACACATTTTTCTAATGACTTGGGTATGACATAGGTATTATTACTGTGTGAAGCTGATTTGTGAGGACATTTCGGTGTCCAAAAGGCTTCAAAAACATACTAAATGGTGTTTTTTTGGAAATCTAAAAATGCACAAAGTTTTCTGTGAGGGGCAGGTTTAGGTGTAGGGCGATAGAAAATACAGTTTGTACAGTATAAAAACCATTACGCCTATGGGGAGTCCCCATAAACCATAAAAACACACATGTGTGTGTGCGCAAGTGTGTACGTGTGTTTGTGTGTGTGTCTCTGCTAAAGCTTCATTTTGTCTACATTTAGTATAGCATGGACTAAAAGCTACAAAACATGCAGTTCACTCATGCTGAATCTTTATGACTTTTTGCCAGTTCCATTCTTCTCCAGATGATTGCATAGGGTTTGTAGAAAACTGACAGAGAAGCATCTCTGGTCATTTGACAGCTGACATCTCTATTCCTCTTCAAAAGCCTCACGTTGACATGACCTACGCATGACAGTCCTTCCTCAAGTGCTAGAGGTTGTGTCATCTTACAGGCTGTGAGATAACAGAGGCAGATGAATAGCACTAACACTATCTGATGGCTCTACCTGCTTGTCCTTCTACCTTTTCTAGATGCCCATGACAGCTTCAAAATGGCACTGTCTCATCCACAGCAAAATGGCTGTGTGACAGGGAGACATTGATTCTGATGGTGGCCTTGTCAAAAGATGGTTTGCAGTTAGTGTTGATACTCAGTAGAACATGGCTTTTGGTAAATAATGCAGCTAATATGATGATGATTCCACAACAGAAGGGGTAGATGATGCTTGTGGTCTTCACTGGAGTCTTCAGGAATCAAAATAGTATTTTTTCCAGTCCTCAGTACCCGAGGGCGGGTAATGAGAGAGTGCCTCTTTCATCTCCGGTTCAAGACACGATGAAAGTCTAGTACAGCCAAAACGCCATTATCTAGATACATACTCATTCCCAACCTTATGCTGGTAACCAGCTGGGTCTGTTCTTAAAGGGATAGTTCACCCAAAAGTGAAAATTCTCACATAATTTACTAATGTTTTTCCAAACCTGTATGACTTTCTTTCTTCTGTGGATATTTTCAAAAATGTCACTCTTTTTCTTCCTTTTCTTATTCTTTTCCTTTATGTTTCACAGAAAAAGTCATACAGGTTTGAAATTGGAACAGGTTTGGAAAGGCATGAGGAAATGTCAACAGAATTTAAATTTTTGAGTGAACTATCCTTTTAAGATTGACTGAAATTTTCCATTGTTTTTCCCACAGGATGTTGACCACAGCAATGTAACAAATGAAGGACAACAGAAGATTTTCCAGAGGCAGTACTGTTCATTTATTCCGTTGCTATGGTCACAAGATGCTCCTCCTCTCACATGACTGCTACACTAGAGCGCACATGTTAGCATGTCTGGAGGGCTTTGATGTATATGACAGTAAACACTGACCCAGTGCAGCTCATTATCAGGTTATGTAAGTCCAAAGGTGAGAAGATGGAAGGGTAAGCAGCAGGTGGTCCCGGGATGTCTTAATGGTCAGTCGTGTGTGACTCATATTGGATGCCAGTGCTTGGTCCGGAGGCTGGAAATCACTTCCTTTTGTTCTCCTAGAAGGCTGAACAGAGGGAGATTATCAGGCTCAGGACAGGGGGATGCTGCTTTGAGATCTAAAACGGTTACTTCTGTCTTCGGTCACTGTCAGCCCCCTGAGAAATTCTTGGTTCAGTCATTGTCATCTCTGCAATCTAGCCTACAGTAGTGGACACTCTGGGGCATAGCTGTATATCCACTGAAAATACTGAGCTTAGAGGAATTACAATATCTTGTTTTGGGTTCACTTCAGTTTTGTGCCGTAAAAGCTGATGGTTATTTTCATTTCATTTCTTTTAATTTCATAAGGTGGGAAATCAGCATGTGCGTATCTGAAAAACTTTTTCCTCTTCCTATTTTCCCCAAACTGTGAAAACTAGTTTTTAGCTTTGATAACACCAATCACAAGAAATCAAGGACAAACATTATTTTCAGATTAAATTATACACATTATTATTTTGTTTTATTTTGCTTTTAGGATACTTTTTCGTTTTTAGCTAATGCACTAATGATTAACCTAGGAAATAAGTAAATAAATAAATAAGAAACGATACAAGACGACAATTTTCGGATACATGGCAAATGTATATATATAGCAAAACAATATAGAGAAAGATTAATATTTCATATTGTTTTAAAATATGTTGAATTACAGAATGATATCTTTCTATGGGGATTCTTGAATATTTTTATTTTAATATTTAATAATAATATGTATTAATATTAATATTAATTACATTTATATCAATATTCATTTTTTAGCTAATGCACTAATGATTAAACTAAGGGAACAAAATGAGTAAGTGATGAGTAAGTAAATAAGTAAGTAAATAAGAAGTGATATTCCTTATTATGTGACAAGATTTTTCAGATACCTGGCAAATACATACATACATATATAAATAATTTCAAAAACAAAACGAATAATTCATATAATATACAATTGGTTATATTGATGCCTTTTCTGTGGAGATTTTTATTTTATTTGATTAGATTTTTATTGAGCTCTACTGGGGTCAAGTGTCATGTTTGTTACCATATTTTAAAAATGACCCATTACTGGAAATGATTAAAACCATTTGCAGTGCATACACTCTAAAAAATGCTGGGTTGTTTCAACCCAATGTTGGGTCAAATATGGACTAACCCAACTGTTGGGTTAATTGGGTTGAAACAACCCAGCATTTTTTAGAGTGTACCTAATGTGTCAAGGAGCTGACATAGGCTAATAGAGTTTAGCTCCCTCAAACAAAAGCAAAACTAGGCCTCCCTAAACACTCCACAGCAAGTCATTACAATCAGCTCTCACTGGGGCTTAGAGATCTTGCTTTGTTAGCCCTAATAGTTGCCAGGAGACAATTAATCAACCGCTTAATCTTGCAGTGTTCTAAACCCTATTTATGCTGCAGTGACACGGGGAGCTAAAATCCCACTGATGTTAGAATAGTTACAGAATGACTAAGTACAAATGTGAAGATTTTAAATTTTACATAACTTTACCTAAGTATCTTTTACTTGCAAGCTGTTATATGTGAGCAGTTATAGTGCAGTTTGTTTAATTTTGCGTTTTCTGTACCTATACATTTTTGCATGGAACGTTTCATCACACTAGAAAGCAGTTTTCATAAAACTGTATTCTAATCACACGTGATTGCGATTAAAAACAACAATTGCTAAAAGTTTTTGTCCTATCTAGATGCATTGAGCTACAGGAAATTTGGTCGGCTGCTTGTTTTCTATTTCTGCTGTTTTTGCTCTGAGTAGCCCCGCCTACACTGAAATCTCATTGGTCCAATAAATGATATGTTCCGATTGGCTGCATTTGTGTCACATCATTAAGCTTTTTGGCTTTCAGTGATGACAGAGGAATAACTTCCTAATACCTTCCATAACCTCCTTGTAAGCCTTGTCAGATTGTGCCTAAGATGCAGTGTAACATTGCATTCAATGTTCGGTCCTGATTTGGAGGAAAACAGTGGGGAAAAATGAGTAGGGATCCATTGTTTGTGTATATGAATCTTATCTTTGTGCTTGCTCGTAATTGTCTTTACAGGCATTGCGAGAATTCCTGAAACTTTCCATAGCTGTGTGATAAATGGACACATGCCAGTGGAGAGTTGAAATGTGCTTGTTTCACCTGCGAGGGCAGTAGCTAATGATGATGAAGCCGGAATGGAACAAGAGACTCAATCCCTCCATCAGCACCTGTTCCACCTCTCAACGAAACAAATGGCGTAGGACTCCTTCATCATGGCTCTGTCATTCCTCATTTCCTGTCAGGCACCTGCTCTCTCTTTGTACTGGTCTGAGGATGCGAGTTCATTCATTCTCTTCTCATTGCATTCTTTTCTCCCTCATTCAGTACTTTTCCTCACTAATATGCATATATTTACTGGACTGTATCACTTTGCATCTCCATTTATTTTGATCCCGTCTCCGTCTGGCTGTATCAGCCTTGTTTATTTCATGCACAGTAATCTGCTGCTCTTTTCCCTCTGCTCGTTTCTCTGCTCTCTTTCTCTCAATGACTCATATCTTTGTAGAGAAGGCAGAGCAATTTGAGAGCGTGCTCCGCCGTGCACGGTTCAAATGAAATGGCACTTTATCAGCTGTTTATCAACACTTATTCTCGCTCTGTCTGATGAGGCACCTGTGGTGGACCCTCGACCCATCTCTCACCTAATGCTCTCTCAAAATGATCATTGAGCACAGACAAATGATTTGAGCTTTCTTTATCTCCTTGTGCACATTATATGTCTTCCTGATGAGAGCTGAAACATCTTCCTAGAGGAAAATGTTATTGCTCAGAGGTTGCTTTATCATAGCTCAGATGTTTACAACGTGACCCAAGCAAGTTCAAGGTGATTAAGCAACAAAGCTAACTTTCATTAGTTGTTTTCCCATCCAACTGCAAAAGATATACATTAAAGTACTGTACATTAAAGTACACATCAAATATATTCTGATTGGCTGTAATTGTGTCACATTACACAACACTTTAATGTTCAGGACAGTCATATTGCTTGTTGCTGGAAACTTTGTACCTGTTTGTAATCTGTGTTAGATTTCTCAGGCATGTTTTTATAAGTATGTTTATTCTTAAATTCCTTAGGAGAAATATAAATTGATACAATTTGGATACAATGAGACAGTTTTGGAAAGTAAGAATGCATTGTTTTAAAATGATTAAGGATGCACTGCAATTACAACTCTAGTCCAACACACCAATATTACAATTTTGGCCAAAAAGTATTTTCATGTTATTGCTGATAATATTAAACATATTAAATATTCTATACTATTTTGTCTATTTTTAAAAGATTAAAGATTAAGTGTGACATGACAGAAAATGAATTTGTAAATGTAAAAATAGGGGTATATTACATTTGTATTATAAAATCTTCTGACTAGTAACTAATATGGTACTGACATACTGTGCATCTCTAAAAATTGATTCGGAGAGCTTGAATAAATTGGTATGGGAAGAATATGATGAGAAACCTTTGTGTTCTTTGAGTATCTTGACAAATCTAAGCACAGTGTGAATTAAGCATCATTAGGATCTGAAAGTCTGAAGAAATCATGTTTGAAAATACTGGAGCTGTTCTCAGGAGAATGACATAAATGACATAAAAGCCTCCATTTAATATCATTGCTGACTAGGAGAAACAAATGAGATAAAAAGGATATCTTTGTGTTGTTCATTCTACCTCCAGTCCCATTTTCTTGCCACTGTCTGCTCTGAATGTCCTTGTGTCCTCTGTTCCGTTTTCCTTAATCACCTGTGTCAGATGTTCTGTCACTGAACTCATTGCACTATTGATTTTCTGTACCTCAGCAGTTAGTACCACCACTGTACACTCTCCGCCTCATAAATATTCATCCTTACACTTTCAACATGGTCCAGACGGGCCTCTGCATCCTCTTAGCCAATCTGCCGACAGCTATTGGCCAAATTGAGAGTATCTCCAAGAAACATGTAGATTGAGAGGAATTTACAGTATGGAGAATGACAAATCATGAGTTTGACTGCACTAACGAGATGATGCATCTGGGAAAGAGGAAAAATAAACTACAGCACAGGTCAAGGCTATTGATTGAATGGCAGGAGCTGTGTGTTTGTTCATTACTCTTCCTGTTGTGTTTCATTCAATCAGGATGGTGCGGCGTTCCATGAATTATTTGCTGATTGGCACTTTTCTTTTGAGAATTCCGAGAGTGACGGCTCACTGATTCCCTGGAGGTTTATACATTTGTTATTTTTATCAGAATTGAGAACATTTGAGGATTAACCTAGCTTCATGCTTAGCTTTACAAGCTCATTAAATACGGCAGAGACATCTCTGTATTTATATTTTTCACTACACGGACCCAATACATAGTAATAATGTGTCAACCCAATAACCAAAAATCCCCTGTGGTGCTTTGTCACTTAAAGGTTCAGCACACAAGGTTCAGCACACACCTGTTTTATTTGCTTGTGTGATTTTATTTGATATTATTTTCCTGATTTTGTTCCTTTCTCTACCAACCACTTGAGCAGATGTCTGTAAACATAGACGGCACATGTCCTCTTAGCTGATTTCCTTGATGTCTCTTTCTCTCTTTGTGTCTTTCACTCACTTTTCTCTTCTTTCTTTATATCTCTGGCTTTGTGTAACTGAATTGCCCAACTACATCAATCGGCACTCTTAGACCACTCTCAACCCCTCGTTCTTGCATATGCACACCATCTCATTCTAAACTACCTTTCTTAACCAATCCTATGTCTAATGGAAAAAGATGTTTTACAGGAGGATATCTGATGTTAATGTTACTAGACTAAAAGGCAGGATATCAAAATATGCCCAAACCAGATGTCTAGACTGTTTTTGGTCTTTGTTTACTTCTGCTGCTTTTACTATGCCGCCTTACTATACCACCCACGAGGTTCTGCCGATAATATTGTAGTTAGGGAGTAATCTCTATTAAATACAACTTAAGCTTTATGAACAGCATCTCTGCTGTGCTGTCAGTAACTGGAGAAAATAATTTCCCCATAGTTTGTAAAAGCAAAGTATGCATCCTGATGATTCGAAGATAGCTGCTCGCATCTCAGCTTGTCTAACAGACATTTCTTGCTGGATGAAGGACCATCACCTTCAACTCAACCTTGCCAAGACAGAACTGCTTGTGGTTCCATCAAACCCATCGTTTCATCACAATTTCACCATCCAGTTAGGCACATCAACCATAACTCCTTCAAAAA
>NW_015552538.1:3065383-3065619 GCF_001515605.1 Sinocyclocheilus anshuiensis
GATCAGCTGACTTTCTCAGACCACATTGCTAAAACTGCCCGGTCCTGCAGATTTGCTTTATTCAACATCAAGAAAATCAGGCCCTTTCATTCAGAACATGCTACACAACTCCTTGTTCAAGCTCTTTTTCTGTCCAGGCTGGACTATTGCAATGCTTTCTTGGCAGGTCTACCAGCCAGTTCTATCAAACCTTTACAATTAATCCAGAACGCGGCAGCAAGATTAATTTTTAATGA
>NW_015552538.1:3065633-3070900 GCF_001515605.1 Sinocyclocheilus anshuiensis
AAACACATTTCATTACACCAAATACACAAAATAATGTTATTTTTAGCAGCATCATATGACCCCTTTAAAAGGGAACCACGCATTTTATAACAACAAAGCTAATCTTAGCATAGCGTCTGAACTTAACAATGAAGAGTGTAATTTTTGCATTTCAAATTCTTCCCCAGCTCTTCACTGTTCTAACAGGTAGTATAAAATTAATAAAAATAGCATAAAATTCAAGGCATTAATGTTTGCCTACAAAATCACCACTGGCTCTGCACCCCTTTACCTAAATTCTTTCTAAATTCTTTCTGAATTCTAAAGCTTGCGTTCTGCAAGACGTCGCTTTATTGTGCCATCCCAAAGAGGCACAAAATCACTTTTACAGACTTTTAAATTAAATGTTCCCTCCTGGTGGAATGACCTGCTCAACTCAATCCGAGCACCAACTCTAGCACTCTCTATTCTAATTCCATTCTTTAAAAAAAAAAAAAAAACTTGCCCCTTTTAGACTTGTACTCTATTCATTTACTGCTTGTTTTCTTTAAAAAAGGCCTCTAACACTAGCTTGCTCTATTCTTTTTGTATTCTATCTGTTTTCTTTTTATTTATTATATGATTTAAAAAAAAAACTTGCTACTAAGTCTCTTTGGATAAAAGCGTCTGCTAAATGACTAAATGTAAATGTTATGTAAATGTATGCGCTTACAATGGAAGTATATGGGGCAATATTAAAGTTCCAGAAAAAATACAGTCCATCGCTGTGAAATTATTAAATTACCTGTTTGCATGAGACTAGTGTTATAAAATCGCTTATCGCTTAGTACTGTACAAAGTTAAATAATATTGTCGAATTGAAAACCTAGTAATTTAAGCATGATATGCAATATGCACCAGGAACTATTTATGTAGCACTTTGTAATGGAGCAAATACCAACAGATTTACCTTTGTAATGCAAAACTATAGCGTCCTCTACCTAGAAAACAGTAATAATATTTCACAATATTTCACTTTGATTAAATACATCCTTGGTGAACATAAGATATTTCTTTCAAAAACATTAAAAATGTAACAGTCCCCTGTTCAAATTTTCAATGGTATGTTGATGGATGCAGTGGTGCTGGTGGTGGATGAGCAAATTTAACTGAGGACATGAGATCTGCCACTCATCAAGGCAGATATAATTGACATAATTGACCCGCTGTATCAATGTCCTGGCAGCTCGCAGTGCGGCCTCTCCACTAAATCATTTTAATTAAGAACCTTTACAAAATCAAATGCCTGGGAAGGAAAGGATTCAAGTGACGGGTCTTTCTCTTTCTCAAACATTTCATGAATGATAAGTGCAGGTGTTGGAAAGCTCTACCAATGTGACCCTCTCATTATGTCACGAGAGCTGATTTCCTCTGACGAATACATGAAAGGTCCCACCGCATGTCTGCGTCTCTTCACACCATTCTGCATTTGTTATTCATCCCCCCAAGGTAAAAGCCAGTGTCTCATCCCACAATGACAAGCGTTACCTGGTGATTAATTCAATTGGCTGACACATCAAGGTTAAATGTTTAGTCACTGTCCGTCTCGTGTGAATCTGTCGGTGACGGGATATTTTAATGTCGATTACATTTGCATGTTCAGACATACCTTTCAGAATTCAAAACCCTGACAATCTACTTTATCATATTAGACACCACAATATCATAAAAAATATATTTTCCTTGCTTTTTTAATAGTTTTATTGTATGTAGAAAATATAATGAATGTTTAAGAACTGAATCTTCTTTACCAGTCCAAAAAAGCCACCTATTAAAATGTTTATTTAAATATTAATTTCTGAGTAATTACACAGATTAATTATGCAGTTTTAGGGTATGTCAACTATATAGGACTTGGGTGACTGTGATTTCACCAAGTACAACATGTTCCTGGATCAACATCCTTGTTTATCCTGGAACAACATTCCAATTAACCAATCAGAATTGAGGGATAACTTTTCAGTAAATATCTGTTTTAAACTTATGATCAGGATTAGGTGCTTCTACACCCTTCTTTGGATAAAAGCGTCTGCTAAATGACTAAATGTAAATGTTATGTAAATGTATGCGCTTACAATGGAAGTATATGGGGCAATATTAAAGTTCCAGAAAAAATACAGTCCATCGCTGTGAAATTATTAAATTACCTGTTTGCATGAGACTAGTGTTATAAAATCGCTTAGTAACGTTGTCTGTACAAAGTTAAATAATATTGTCGAATTGAAAACCTAGTAATTTAAGCATGATATGCACAAGGACACAGGAACTATTTATGTAGCACTTTGTAATGGAGCAAATACCAACAGATTTACCTTTGTAATGCAAAACTATAGCGTCCTCTACCTAGAAAACAGTAATAATATTTCACAATATTTCACTTTGATTAAATACATCCTTGGTGAACATAAGATATTTCTTTCAAAAACATTAAAAATGTAACAGTCCCCTGTTCAAATTTTCAATGGTATGTTGATGGATGCAGTGGTGCTGGTCCATGATGAGCAAATTTAACTGAGGACATGAGATCTGCCACTCATCAAGGCAGATATAATTGACCCATGATTGTCGCTGTATCAATGTCCTGGCAGCTCGCAGTGCGGCCTCTCCACTAAATCATTTTAATTAAGAACCTTTACAAAATCAAATGCCTGGGAAGGAAAGGATTCAAGTGACGGGTCTTTCTCTTTCTCAAACATTTCATGAATGATAAGTGCAGGTGTTGGAAAGCTCTACCAATGTGACCCTCTCATTATGTCACGAGAGCTGATTTCCTCTGACGAATACATGAAAGGTCCCACCGCATGTCTGCGTCTCTTCACACCATTCTGCATTTGTTATTCATCCCCCCAAGGTAAAAGCCAGTGTCTCATCCCACAATGACAAGCGTTACCTGGTGATTAATTCAATTGGCTGACACATCAAGGTTAAATGTTTAGTCACTGTCCGTCTCGTGTGAATCTGTCGGTGACGGGATATTTTAATGTCGATTACATTTGCATGTTCAGACATACCTTTCAGAATTCAAAACCCTGACAATCTACTTTATCATATTAGACACCACAATATCATAAAAAATATATTTTCCTTGCTTTTTTAATAGTTTTATTGTATGTAGAAAATATAATGAATGTTTAAGAACTGAATCTTCTTTACCAGTCCAAAAAAGCCACCTATTAAAATGTTTATTTAAATATTAATTTCTGAGTAATTACACAGATTAATTATGCAGTTTTAGGGTATGTCAACTATATAGGACTTGGGTGACTGTGATTTCACCAAGTACAACATGTTCCTGGATCAACATCCTTGTTTATCCTGGAACAACATTCCAATTAACCAATCAGAATTGAGGGATAACTTTTCAGTAAATATCTGTTTTAAACTTATGATCAGGATTAGGTGCTTCTACACCCTTGTTAATCAGCTATCAATGTCACACTGATTTTAGGAATAAATTATGGGTAGGGATTGGGTTTAGTCTATATTTTTGGACAGTAATGTTGATCCAGGATCAACAAAAGATGTTGATCCAGGAACATGTCTTACTTGGCAAAATCACGGTGACCATAGGACTTGACAGTACCTGCAATCCATATGTGAGTGCAGCAAAGCACTGTTTCACATGTGACAAGGGTATTTGCATAAAAGTCTTAGAGGCATATAGTTGTAGAAACCAACCATTTAATTGTACGGGTTAGAAAAATGGTCAAGCAAAACTGATATTATGACTGTTTAGCACAAAAAACCCTTGACTAACATTGTTAAACAGACATTTGTTTGAGGAGTTTTTTTCCATGAAATGTATGTATTTTGTCATATTAAATTTCATGTTACTGAAAAAAATATTATTTGAATGTACTGTACTGGATGTCCTTTGTCTATTTACAAGATTGGATGTTCAGTGCATTCAGAAATTCAAAGTACTAACCAAATGTGTTGTCTGACATTTTCATTTTATAAATAAACAGAAACTCAAGTACAAGTATTGGGGTCTCTACACAGTCAATAATGAACAGAAAATGTGACTTAAATGCCAGTGACATGCATAGAAGGATGGCTAGGACTTTTGTTGTTGTTGCTCTGAGTAAAATAAACGCAGCTTGAGAAAAAGTATACATTGCTATTATATATATATATATATATATATATATAAAAAGGGATCTGTCTTTAAAGGGATAGCTTACCCCAAAATAAAAATATATATTAGAAATCATTACTAAACCTGTATGAGTTTCTTTTCCTTCCTTTAGGAAAGATTTTATTTATTTATTTATTTATTTATTTTTCATACAGCGATAGTCACTGGGGTTCAGTGTTGTTTTGGAGCCCACTGACTTTCATTGTATAGATGAAAAAATGTTGAAACATTCTTAAAAATAGCCTAAAAATAAGCACATGTCTAAAAACTCTATCATTGTTGTCTAGAGAGCATTTGGTCCAAACTAGTTTTCGCATACATTCAAAGTTATTTACTTCATATAAAATGACTTGACTGGTGATTTCACCAGTAGGCGACTCACTCAAGGGATCCTTCTCTGATTGGCTCTTTATGGCAATTACATTTCTCATTCAATTTCAAGGGTTGTTCATTTTGGTGTGAAAAAAAGTTCATTATCCATGTATCTTTACCACCTTTTACACTCTCTCACTCTCTGCCTCTAACTACTAAAGCTCAATAATGTTCACCCTTGTGCTCTTAATTAATTTACACTGTATAAAAACAATATGCCTCTGATATCCTTTGCCCTGATCTCAATCACATCAGGGATTAAGTACGTCCTATTTTTATGCCTGAATGAAACAAATCTAAATCACAGAGACTTTCTACTCGCCACGGGAGTTTTGCTCGTTCATTTTCCTAAGTGTCTACATATCATCGCAAGCGCACGTGAGCCTGGCTTTACAGAAACTCGCTGATCAGATCACGGAGACAGAGCAATAACACCCGGACTCTGTTTTAATCATTCTCAGGGACTTTAATAAAGCCAATCTCTCCCGTGAACTGCCAAACTAAACCTGTATTAAGGACTGTAAAGAGATGGACTAATGAAACTGAGTGGGTTTTAAAAGCCTGTTTCGACCTCACTGATTGGAGCGTTTTTGAAGCTGCTGCAAACGATCTGGATGAGCTCAAAGAGACTGCAACATCTTATATCAGTTTCTGTGAAGATATGTGCATTCCTACCAGGACTCATTTAACCTACAACAACGACAAACCATGGTTCACTGCAAAACTCAGACAGCTCCGT
>NW_015552538.1:3072067-3075499 GCF_001515605.1 Sinocyclocheilus anshuiensis
CCCCACACCTGCAATTCAGATCAGCGAAGACGAGGTGCTCCAGGTCTTCCGGAAGCAGAAAAGGAAAAAAGCACCAGGCGCAGATTGTGTTACACCAGTCTGTCTGAAAACCTGTGCTGACCAGCTGGCCCCCATCTTCACACAGATCTTCAACAGATCACTGGAACTGTGCGAAGTCCCTTCAGGCTTCAAACGCTCCACCATCATCCCTATCCCAGAGAAACCCAAAATTACAGGACTAAATGACTACAGGCCTGTGGCTCTAACGTCTGTGGTCATGAAGTCATTTGAAAAACTGGTGCTGGCCCACCTGAAGGACATCACTGGACCCTTGCTGGATCCTCTTCAGTTTGCCTACAGAGCAAACAGCTGCAACATCTAGACAGACCAGGGACTTATGTGAGGATCCTGTTCGTGGACTTCAGCTCGGCCTTTAACACTATCATCCCAAACCTCCTCCTGCCCAAATTAACTCAGCTCTCTGTGCCAAACTCCGGCTGTCAGTGGATCAACAGCTTCCTGACAGACTGGCAGCAGCTAGTAAAGCTGGGAAAATTCTCATCCAGCACCCGTACGATCATCACTGGCGCCCCTCAGGGATGTGTCCTCTCCCCACTGCTCTTCTCCCTCTACACGAATTACTGCACTTCAAAGGACCCCTCTGTCAAGCTCCTAAAGACACCACACTTATCAGCCTCATTAAGGACGGTGAGTCTGCTTACAGACAGGAGGTTAAAGAGCTGGCTGTCTGGTGCAGTCTTAACAACCTAGAGCTTAACACGCTCAAAAGTGTGGAGATGATCGTGGACTTCAGGAGAAATCCCCCTGCACTCCCCCGACTCACCATCATGGACAGCACTGTAACGACAGTGGAGACATTCAGGTTCCTGGGCACCACTATCTCTCAGGACTTGAAGTGGGACACTCAAATTGACTCCATTGTGAAAAAGGCCTAGCAGAGTTTGTACTTCCTTCGCCAACTGAGGAAGTTCAACCTGCCACAGGAGCTGCTGAAACAGCTCTACTCCGCCATCATTGAATCCGTCCTCTGTACTTCTATAACTGTCTGGTTCAGCTCAGCTACCAAATCTGACCTCAGAAGACTGCATCGGATAGTCTGAACTGCTGAGCGAATCATTGGTACAACCCTCCCTACTCTCCAAGAACTGTACTCATCCAGAGTGAGCAAAATGGCTGGCAAAATCACTCTGGACCCCTCACATCCAGCACACTCCCTCTTTGAACTGTTGCCGTCTGTTCGGCGCTACAGAGCACTGTGCACCAGAACGGCCAGGCACAGGAACAGTTTCTTCCCTCAGGCAATCCATCTTATGAACACTTGACAATAATTGTGGAACACACAACACTATTTATACACTTATATACTTATTTATCTAACACACATACTTAGTTTACATTTAGAATTTGCACATAATATACCTGTACATACAATTGTCGATCTGTATATTGTCATTCCCTATTTACTTGTTCTATTTTTATTATTTTATTATCTGTGTTTTTGTCCTGTCCCTGTCATTCTGTTGCACTGTGGAAGCTTCTGTCACGAAAACAAATTCCTCATATGTGTAAACATATCTGTCAATAAAGCTCAATCTGATTCTGATTCTGAGTCAGTGTTAATCAAACTCTGCCTTTTGAGAGTGTCTTTTAATTCATGGATAGATTAAATGTTATATTATCAGGTGTCTTGGGGTGAAGAAATGCAGAGATAATTTGAATTTAACCCAGCTATTAGATATTATATCTAATATATATTAACAAATAACTTTGTTAAAGACAAATTAAAGTTTTATGGATGCTGGAGGACAGCTGGAAATTGATAGTGTCATTATGACCTTGATCAGTGTCTGATCAAACTACATCAGCCTTGATCAGTGTCTGATCAAAGTGGCTACTGCACAAAAAACAAAACAAAAAAAAACACTTTGGTGACAAAGTATGTGAACGCAGTCTTATCTGACTGGAATAACACACAGACATTATTACCCTGGCTGCCTCTTTCTACTATCACAAGTTAATGATCAACGTGGTTTTAGTGCTTGTGGACGTCCTAATGACCAATTAATGCTGTATTAGAGGGTTTAGAGGGTGTGTTTACTGGATATCTGTGTGTGTATGTGTTTGTGTAATTGGATGTGAAGGAAGGCTATTAAAATCAAACATAAAACGCACACCTTTCAGAGTGGTGCAGTCAGTTCAGCAGGTACAAGTTCTGCTTCTAATCTTTGGTCTGCTGAATTTCTCTTCCTTCGTAACACTATTGCACTGTTGGGTAATAGGGGAACTGCGATCCAGTAAAATCTGCTTGAATCCAGTTAGTGAGAGCTAGTCAGAATAGCTATTCCTAAAATAAGGGGTTTTAGTCAGTCAAATCCTGCTCAAAAGACCAGCATGCAGTCCAGAGTGGTCCAGGGTTTGCACCGATTAGTCCAGGTTTCATGCTGCGTGACCAAAATGTCCAAACTCTTTACCTGCAATATTCTGCCAATATATGCATTCAAAATGTCTTTCAAATAACATTTCCTTATAATCATTTATTATCCATGTTCACCATTTTCCATTTAAAAAGGCTTTTATTCTGAAAAAGTGTTTTCCATATACCAAGGAGTACAACTACTGGAATGCACTGCATTATTAGTAATTTAATCAAATCTTTCATTTATATTCATGTCCTTAGACAAGAAGGTGAAGGATGAATTGCAAAGGTCACCTTTGTGAATTTCAGGCTGCTTTTGCTTGTCTGTATATTGATTTATGTCCTTTTTTTCCAAGCTCCTCCTCACTACAAAAATGTGTCCTTGACGTCTTATAGCACAGCTGCCTTTTATGTTGTGCTGTATAGACTTCAGATATGTGCAAATGTAAATAATTATTACAAATATTACTGTAAGATATTATAAATATATACAATGGATATACAATGCATATTACATGATGCATACATAATTAGAATATGAACAATTTCAGATTCATACTGTATCTGATGTGGTCACTCATTCATTCATTATACTGACATACTGGTGCATGAGCAAAAATAATGTTTGTTGGTGTGCATACAGTATAAGAACATTTTCATTTCAGTTTATGCCTTTATGAATTCTGATTTGTTCACCAGATTTAACACAGGATCAAATCCATGGAATTTAGCATCAAATCTAATTTTAGTGCATTTCAAACAATAATTATTTCAATTAGCATTTGTGTATTTATAGTAAAATATCTACACATCCCCCAAAGTAAAGTAAATTGCATAAGATGCTAAGACTTATTTTCATAATGTGATAAAGTTAGTTGAATTAAATTGCATAAGATATTAAGAGTTCATTTCAGAGATTATATCTTGAATATAAAAGATTTTCTTTCCCCTCTGGATAAAAAAAAAAAAAAAAAAAAAAAAAAAAAAAAATAAAA
>NW_015552538.1:3076056-3121034 GCF_001515605.1 Sinocyclocheilus anshuiensis
ATATTATCAATAAAGAAAGTTAAAATAATCTCAAGCAAACTTCTCTTGTTTTTAAGAGAATTAGATATTTATATTGAAACAAGACAAAAATTTTTTGAAGGCAAAAAAAACCCAAACATTTGCTCTGTAGTTTTTTTGCATACATCAATAGAGAAATAGTGGAAATAAAGTCAGGTATTCCCTGACATTCTTTTAATAATTGCAACATTTTTGCATCAAACTTGCACCCTTAAATGACAATAACCAATTATTCCTGCCATGCTTAAACCTCCTATAACTAACATCGTATTACAAAGATCCCTATTGAAAAGAGAACAGTGTGAGAGACCATTCATTGGAGAATAACAAGAACTGATTCGTCGTCACAATCACACGTTTCCCACAGAACAACTCAGAATGGTATGAATGGAAAAAATTACTCATGAGCTAGTCCAATTTTTAAGTACTGCAGACATGCATTGTAGCTCTTATTACTGGTCCAAAAATTGTGAGCTCTTTCAGAGATCTGAAGAGAGGGTACAGGCTATGAAGGAGGTACAAACTAAAAAGCAATGAGGGGGAAATGGGGTGTGTGAAAGCGAACAAAGACAGGTGTTGAAGACAGGTCTTATACAATTCACTTTTCAGTTGAAATGAACAGTATAGTACGGTGGCCGAGAAGTGCAGAGCAAATCACAATTCTGAAAACAAAATAACAAATTACAAACGCAAATGCAAGTCTAAAAAACAAAATAACAATTCAGAAAGCACAACAACAATTCAGAAAACATTATAACAAGTCAGAAAACACAATGACAAATTCGAAAACAAAATAACAAGTCAGAAAACACAATGACAAATTCGAAAACAAAATAACAAGTCAGAAAACACAATGACAAATTCGAAAACAAAATAACAAGTCAGAAAACACAATGACAAATTCGAAAACAAAATAACAAGTCAGAAAACACAATGACAAATCAGACAAACCGGAAAAGGTAGGTATAGTTTGAGACAGCGCCATTGGTTTGGGATTACTCACCGCTGACTGGACGAGACATCTGTCAATCAACGTATACATGAAGAACCAGCCGAAGAACAGCAGAGTCGTGGTAGAAAGTTCGGAGATGGTATTAAAGTAGCTCAGTTTAAATGTATTGTATGAATTGCCCTTACTCTGGAATAAAAAATACGGGGTGTCTATTTAGATTTAGTTAAAAGCGGCTGTAAATTATCAGCTCCAGTGGCGCAGATGGATAAGCGTGTGTCATTGGCTTTTTGACGCGATCGACCCGGGTTTGATCCCGTCTTTTGCCAAACTTTTTTTTCCCCCTCCCTTTTCAAATCGCATATTAGCAATGGATTCTATTTACACTAAGTGAAAATAGCAATATTTTTAGCAATATGCTATTTACACTAAGTGCAAATACCTATTTACACTATGTTAAAATAGCAGGATTTCTACTAAGTATACTACTTGTTGCAAATAGTGGCAATTATCTTTTTTCAGAATTGTGATTTGCTCTGCACTTCTCGGCCACCGTAGTATAGCGACATTAAAACACCAAAAATGTTCATTAATTTTTCACACAAATTCAGGCAGATTTTCGATTAATAAAAACCTATTTTTGTGCGGTTTCTTGCACAATACTATCATGTAAACTCAAAACATTTTCTTTGGCTTTTCTAACATACGTAAACTTGCTTGGTAGCTCACCTGGTACAGCACTGCACTTGTGATGCAGAGCACTCTGGAACTAGTCCCTGGGCACGAGTCATGACACTCGATAAAAAACTGTAGAAGCAAGTTAAAATGTCATGGTTGCTTCAGTAAATGCATTTTTGTCTCACGTTTGCTTTTATTAACACTATTGGTTAGGTTTAGTGAAGGGTTTATTGTAGGTGGTATGTTCATTTCAGTATTTTTATTTTATTTACAACGTTATACGTTTATGAACAGCTGTTACCCTCAGTGAAGTTTATCACTAGCATGCTATTTGTTAAGGCCAAGTTATCAGCACACTCGACCTGACCTCTTCTCAAAGGCACTGCTGATTTGTCACATATCAACAGGCTTAGCTGTATATTGGTCAGTGCAGCAATCATTAACTTGATATAGTGGCCATGAATCATTTTCAAGACACTTGTAAGATTATGTAATTATCACTTTCACATATTTTACTTTCTCTCTCAGCTCCCATTATCTCAGTTTTCCAGGAAATACCAGCTTGAGGCCATTGTCCCTCATCTCACGCCGGCACCCTGCACCCGCAAAAGAAGAAACCAGTTGGGGACGGAGGATTTATTGCCTGTCCTTTATTTTGTTTTGCAAACATTACCGTAATTGCCATTAACTAAGACAACACCTTGAATGTTATCACATCAGGGTAATTCTATGAACAACCACACGGTCTAATAACCTGCAAAGAATATGCACATGATGAAGTAAATAATATCCCTGTTTGTTAATCCTCCTTATCTGGCCTATTAGTCAGTTCAGAGTATTGTGCTATTTATCTGGAGCTAACCATAAAAAAAGTGTGAATCTGATCTAAGATCAGCTTGCAGCATTTCACCCCCTAGCAGTGTGTAGACACAACATCTCTGCTGTGGTTAAAAATAGGATCTACATGAAGTACATATTTAGTACTTTTTTTTTGTGTGTGATTTCATAACACTGAGTGTTGTTAAAGCTTGCTGCAGATCGGGAATACTTCAGAAATTGCCCTTAGATAAATATATGGAAACTTGTAAAGAACTAGATCCATATTTAGATATATTTTATGGGCCCTTTTATAACATCCTTGAAAATGTTTAAAAGTTTCTTAAAGCATGATATTTTGAATCTGGAACAAGTTAAACAAAATAATATACACTGAACAAAATTATAAACGCAACACTTTTGTTTTTGCCCCATTTTTCCTGAGCTGAACTCAAAGATCTAAGACTTTTTCTATGTACACAAAATGCCTATTTCTCTCAAATATTGTTCACAAATATGTCTAAATATGTGTTAGTGAGCACTTCTTCTTTGCCGAGATAATCCATCCACCTCACAGGTGTGGCATATCAAGATGCTGACTAGACAGCATGATTATTGCACAGGTGTGCCTTAGGCTGGCCACAATAAAAGGCCACTCTAAAATGTGCAGTTTTATCACACAGCACAATGCCACAGATGTCGCAAGTTTTGAAGGAGCGTGCAATTGGCATGCTGACTGCAGGAATGTCCACCAGAGCTGTTGCCTGTGAATTTAATGTTCATTTCTCTACCATAAGCCGTCTCCAAAGGCGTTTCAGAGAATTTGGCAGTACATCCAACCGGCCTCACAACCGCAGACCACGTGTAACCACACCAGCCCAGGACCTCCACATCCAGCGAGAAGTGCTCACTAACACAGATTTAGACAGATTTGTGAACAATATTTGAGAGAAATAGGCCTTTTGTGTACATAGAAAAAGTCTTAGATCTTTGAGTTCAGCTTATGAAAAATGGGGGCAAAAACAAAAGTGTTGCGTTTATAATTTTGTTCAGTGTATATATATATATATATACATATATATATATTCACCATTGTTAATGTGTGCATCTCTGTGTAGTGCACAGGAGACAACGTGCTGTCTCAGAGACCATCTGTACCTGTTTCTTTAAGGCCCCACCCTCCTTCCTCTCACCATGGCAACCAAGAAAAACAGAATGGGTACCTGTCGCTTGGCAACATGGTATCTCCAAGCCACAAGCTGCTGGAACAGAGAGCAGATTAACAGAGAAAGTGTGATAGCTGCCAACAAACAGCGACATTAACACTCAATGCATGTGGGTGGGTGTGTGTGTGTGTGTGTGTGTGTGTGTGTGTGTGTCTGTGTGTGTTTATCCAGTCTTCGTTCAGGCCACACTTACACATGTGGTTAAGTACCAGCAATCGCTTGTGTGTAAAGTGAATTTGCACTTTTTTGAAATGTATACCTCAGCTGAACCCTTCAGCCTGTCTCTAAAGCGGTGCTTTCCAGTCACTATGATCAGATTCATACTAAATGCATTAGTTTCCATTTCAAGCTGCCTTGAGGTGACTGGAACTTGAAATGCAGCTAGTGTTTGATTTATGGGCCTTGTGTCTGAATAAACATAGTGTCCAGTGTGTATGTGGACGGGATGTTTGATTATACCTGCTGGACCTGTGTAGATGTTTTACAAGTAAAATGCACTGAGTGAATGCCTGATTTAGCTAGTTTGCAGCTGTTATCTATTTTAGGAATATGAGCTTACAGTAGAACTCATTTTTAGTAACTATTTTTTTCCTCAAGTGAAATGATCTGATCTTAAAATAGAATTTTCCTTCCAACCTTCAACACATCAGGTGAACACAAACCCTCAGACTGTCTTCATAGACTCTCCCCAACCCTTTTCAAATTAGTTTCAGAATGACTGACTGTTTTCTGCTTTTTCCTAAATACACCAAATGATGTGCTGTCGCCTCCGGTCCTTATATGGTTCATATTTCATGCACTTGATTGATGTCATTTCACATTGTTGTTCTTCTAGTGTTGACAAATCTTTGCTATCGACTTGAGAAGTTTGATTTACATGCACAAGCTTGAATTTTCATTATTAAATAGGCCTCTTATACTAGTTGCATAAGACTAGTTGCTTATTGGCTGGCTGATTTCAATTTCGGCACAGGGTACTTTTTGTTTAGTTTTATCATTCATTTATGATCTATGGGGGATTGTATTTGTTTAGATAGCCTTTAACCTTTGGATAAAAGGTTTAAACAGTTCTTCGAGTCACTGAGATACACAGTGACTATCTGTTGATACAAGATGGACATGGGAATAGGAATGGCAAATATGACTTAACGTCTTTTTGATCAGATAAGGTGAGTGGAAAGAGAGATGTTTCACCTCAAACATTAATTTTTTTTATGTCAAATAAATTTTAAACTCACTGGCAAAGAAAGACACTTCAATAATTTACACTACTGGTCAAAAGTTTGGTGTTTTATGTTTTTGAGAGAAGTCTCTTATTCTCACCAAGGCTGCATTTACCTGATCAAAATAAAGTAAAATGGTTATCAAATTTTATTACAATTAAGACAGTTGTTTACTATTTAAATATTTTTATTGCTGTGATGCAAAGCCGAATTTTCAGCAACCTTTACTCCATTCTTAAGTGTCACATGATCCTTCAGAAATCATTCTAATATGAAATCATTCTAATATTTATAAACATTTCTTATTATTATCAATGTTAAAATAGTTGCTTTTGTGGGGGAAAAAAAGTTCAAAAGAATGGAATAGAAATATTTATTATAAACATTTCTTTACTGTCACTTTTGATCAATTTAATGCATCCTTGCTGAACTTAAGTATTAATTTCTTTCAAAGAATCTTCACAAGAAACATGAGAAAAGCATCGCTACTTCAAGATATCTCTTAATATCACCCCAAACTGCATGACTGTTGAAAAAAGCTAAAATTGACACTGATACATATATTTTATTTTTATGGTATGGCATGTTTTTTCCTGGTTACATAATCATTTATGAGCCATAGACTACTACAATACTTGGAAATATATCAAAACAATATATCTCAAATATATCAAAACACCGAAGCAAACAGGCAGGAAGGATTTGTCACCTCGGTGCAATCACACCTCTAATCCCTCTATATCAGAGATATCATCAGTTGACAATCTTTTATTGACATACTCTTCCAAACAATTGCTTTCAGATGCTAGATATGATGCTTTTGTCTAGAACTACATTACCAATTAGATTATAGACAGATATCAGCTTTCTATTGAGATAAAACTTATGGGTAATGTTGAAATTATATAGATATACCTAAAAATGTTTGTGAGCACATGTACTAGGATATGTGTTTTTGTGATAGTGAGAGAGAGAAATACATGCATATGCTAATGCATAATGCATATGTGACCATGGACCACAAAACCAGTCATAAGGGTCAATTTTTCGAAATTGAGATTTATACATCATCTGAAAGCTGAATAATTAAGCTTTCCATTTATGTTTGGTTTGTTAGGATAGGACAATATCTGGCCGAGAAACAACTATTTGAAAATCTGGAATCTGAGGGTGCAAAAAAAAATCAAAATACTGAGAAAATCGCCTTCAAAGTTGTCCAAATGAAGTTCTTAGCAATGCATATTACTAATAAAAAATTAAGTTTTAATATGTTTACGGTAGGAAATTTACAAAATATCTTCAGGGAACATGATCTTTACTTAATATCCTAATGATGTTTTGGCATTAAAAAAAATCAATAATTTTGACCCATACAATGTATTTTTGGCTATTGCTACAAATATACCCCAGTGACTTAAGACTGGTTAAAGAAATAAGAATAACTAAACTTGATAATTTATGTCACAATTTGAACATAAATGCACATTGTTCTAGAAGGATGGCAAATTATACCTTTTACACATTTACTCAAATTGTTATGCTGATAATACAATTTGTAAGGAAAACTGCATTAAATAGCGAGGTATTTTTGGGGAAACTTTTTCAAAGGAAAACACACACACCCACGCATGTGCACTTGCTAAATGAAGGCGGATTGTATAAAAATGGATTAAAAAAAAACCCCGTTTATTAACGAGCTGCAGTTTTATTACATCAAGCGCTGGCACATATGCAGTATATTAACGCCACGGGTCATCAATAAGGTGCATATATGAAATAATTTTTCTAATTCTTGTAAAGTATGTAACTTTGCAGCCAGCATGATGCAAACATGCTGATGTTTGTATGTAACTGCAGAGAACGCTCCACACACACACACACACACACACACACACACACATGCTGAAATGAAGACTTCTCCCACACAACCCTCTCTCTATTTTCCTTTCATCTCCCATCACATTCTTAATGTCCTGCCAAGCCTGGTCATTTCCATACTGGCTTCCTGTCAACATGTGTCATTCTTAGTCTCCCCCCACCATGCCATCTGCCAGACATAGTTCCCCATCCTAAGCGAAACTGGCGCCCATTGAAGAAAGATGCCCTGAACATTTCCTGTCATGCTTCCCAGCTTGTGAGTCTGCATACTGCCCTTAAAGAAAGTGTATCACCCCTTAACATGGCACAGATCTGTAGCTATTTTCTGTCGCACCTGCACTTGAAGGTGTTGAAATGATACAAGATTTTCAGTTACACTTTATTTTAAAGTGTCCTTGTTACACATGTTACATGTACTTACTATTAAAATAACAATAAATTACGCATAATTACGTGCAAATAACCCTAAACCAAACCCTAATCCTAAACCTAACCATATAGTAAATACATGTAGTTAATTAATAGTATTCAGTACTTAAATGTATAATTACACTGTAACAAGGACACCTTAAAATAATGTGCAGTTTAATGTGCAGAGACCATTGTAAGTAACCTATTTGAACACCACATTGCAACACCCTGGCAACCACCCAGCATTGTGTCGGCATGTTTTGCGCAGGAAAGCACTTACGTTTTCTTCAGAATATCTAAAAATCCAGTTTATTCACACAAAAGAGCTCTGTGCATAGTTAATTTGAAGTTAGATTGAAGAAAAAGAGATTATCCTCTTTGAAGTGCATTTCAACTTCTACTGCTCTCTGAAGACATGATCGGGCCTTGTTAAAGCAAGAAGGTGGCAAACAAAAGGGATGATGGGAGATAATGTTTTGGCACTGCATTTTCTTCAGGCAGTCACAGCGTTTGTGTCTTAAATATATCTTTTGGTTTTCCCTTATTCATTTCTTGTTTTATTATAGCTCTCTCATCTGCTGCGTCCCAGATGAGAGAGGACACATTTAAAACGGTTTCCACTCTCAGTAAATCTCGTAACAAACCGTATTTTTTTTGGCCTAATTACATTGTGTCTATAATAAAGTCAACGCTCTAAGGTCTTTGTGTGTCATACTGAAGTGTTATCCTGCTTATTTGTGAGGAGTTTTGTCTGTGTGTCTCCCTCTCAAGAGTCCTCTTTCCTCTTTTGCTTTTCACACTCTCCCTCTCTCAAACACTTTTCAGTTCGCTCTCACACACCCTCGCACAGCTCCACTTGGCTTGTTCCAGAAATGAGCACTCTCTACCCATCCTGGGCTGCGTTTAGATGCCTGTTCACAAACGGTCATCTTCTCTTTTAAGGGCCTGATGTTGTAACATCACTTGCTTAATCCCTGATTACTGATTTTTTTTATCACATATTCAGGCTAACAAGATAACATATCTGGTAAGTTAAAGTATTATTAATATATAAGGTTTCATGTTAACATTATTTAACTACATTAGTTAACCTGAACTAACAATGAGCATTTTTTGATTTTGGATAATGTAAATGTAAACATTTATTAATAGAAAAAAAAAAAAAAAAAGAAAAAAAGTGGTATCTGTTACCATTAACATGATTAATATGATGTAAAACAATGATGTAAAAAATATATTGCTAATTGATAGCTAATGCATTATCTGACATGATACCTTATTATAAAATGTTACCAATTAAAATTTATAATAATAAATTTAAAAAAGTAGTTATACAAATTAAATCACTAGTTTAAAAAACATTATATTTATAAAAAAAGAAAAGAAAAATTTGAGCTAACAAAAAAAAAAAAAATCAATCTACAGTCAACTGGTTAAGTAAACTCAACTAGCAACTGACAACCTCAAAAACTTTAGTTCATCTAATGAGTAAAAGGCAGTCTATTGAATTTTAAAATATTTCTCACATCAACTAAAGATTCTTCTTCTTCTTCTTCTTCTTCTTCTTCTTCTTCTTCTTCTTCTTTATCAATCCTCTTATGTTTCATTTTCAAAGCTTACTACACAAAATGGACAGAATTTTAACTCTTAAAACTAAAGGCAACCATTTATGCAAATAAATATTAAATCCAGAAGTTGCAATGAGATGCACATAATATACCTCAACACATGATTCTCAAGCATGATGATTAATAAATGTTAATTCAGTAAAAATATGAACTCTGAATTATATGACAGCTGACAGTGACAACAGCAGCAGCAGCATAAATTAAGCCAGTAAAATATAAAACTGATAATATTTGAATAATAATTACCACAAAATGTTTTAAAGCAGCAATGCATAAACGTTTATAGCATTGTATTAATCATTCCAGACAAGTAGCAATTAATTTTGTGAACAAGGTGTAATCTGTAATAATTAGAAAGAGGGCGTGTTTAGACAAAAATAATGATACTGGCTTAATTCAAAAGCTCAAATGTTCTGTTTGGCATCTGGTTAAACTCGATTGCAGGTGGTTAATTAATAAGACTGAGGTCAACTGTTTAGTGAATATGCCACGGAATGTTGTTTGCATTGGTGTGGCTAATGACATTTATGAATAATGGAAAGTCTTTACTGTCTTATTGCTTTTAGGATGGCAGAATTGAGTTAATTTGTATTAAATTAGTAGTCAGTCTGATGATTAATGTTCTCTTCTCTCTCACACACAACCCTTACTTACACGCTCATCCTTTAACACCATGGTTTATTCTCTTCTGACATTTGCTCACTCACTAACTCACAGAATGTGCTCTCTCGCTCTCTCTCTCTCTGTCATGTGGGTGTGCTTCTTTTTATGTCTGCTGTATCAGTGCAGCTCTCTCTCTCTCTCTCTATCTCACTCTCTAGGCTATAATCAGCAGTGTGTGGGGGCCGTCCCATAGTTCTCCCAGGGCTCTAGGGGCCAGTGACAGAGCTTTGTGTTTTAGAAAGAAAGAGAAGGAATGAGAGAATTATGTTGCCAAAGTGCCATGCAACTTGCTGTGGAACAGCACTAATAAATTGCCTGCTGTCTTCATTTTACTTTTCTCCACGCTCTGTTTTTAGAAAGAGACGAGGTGGAAAATGGCAAAACAACAAGTTGTCTGTGTATTTATGTCCTTTTTGTTTTCTGTTGTTATGGCCCATCAGTGTTTTGATATAATAGAAATGCAAAAATGTATATAGAAGTCCATCTCACCTGCCTAAACTATCAGATTTGGCAACAGAACACAGACTCCATTTATCTTATATCTTGATCTTGGCACAAAAGATTCCTTTAAAGACACTTTAAGTCAATCTTGGACCTGAAGGCACAAACTACAATAGCCCTGAAGGCAACAACACAATGGCATTTTGGTTTATAAACAAAACACAACAGCAACAACCTTCGTTTGTTCTCTTTTAGTATTGCTTTCTGACATATGCCAAAATTAAAGCAGATTATTTAAATGTTTCTTTAAAAAAAGAAGCCTCTTGTGCTCACCAAGTCTGCATTTATTTGATCAAAAATGAAAACATTGTGAAATATTATTACAATTTGAACTCTTTTCTATTTAAATACATATTTTTAATGTATTCCTGTGATGGCAAAGCTAAATGTTCAGCAGTTCCAAAGAACAGAATTTATTTTAAAAATATATAATAATAATAATAATAAAAACTTTTGTAAAATTTTAATTTAAGTTAAGTCAAAATTATTTAGATAGCATATTGCACATAACGCATTGTTTCAAAGCAGCTTTACAGAATGTATTCTTTTTTTTTCTTTTTTGTGATATAGTATTTTTTGTATAGTATTATTTTTGTGTATTATGTATGTGTGTGTGTGTGTGTGTGTGTGTGTGTGTGTGTGTACATATAAGCTGTATCTTTTAGAGGAGTTTTGTTAACACACACACTCATGTGTTATTTATATAATGAATAACATATTACAGACTATACAAAAAAATAATAATAGGGTTAGCAAATTATATGCCCTGTCCTCCAGCTAGTGATGATGATACTTTATGTTGGTCTCATATGCATGAAATATGTGTGTGTAAACATTTGGAGTAATTTAGTTTTACACTAAAAGATGATATTCCTCCATGTCGGGCATGTGATTATTCATGGCTGGCATGTAAATGTCAACATTGCCATAGGATGTAATCATCCTGATCTGCAATTTACATCTCTTCATCCATCCATTCATACTCAAGGTAGAGTGGAGTATTCTACTGTGTAGACTAATTATGCCAAATCCACATGCAAAGTGCCATTTATATCCACTTACTAAACTACAGTATAATGGACGATATGTGCTCACTGCTCAGTGTGTGTGTGTGTGTATGTGTCATTTACATGTATGTGCATATGTCTGAGCTCACAAATGTCCCCATAAGGATAGTAAAACCTAAAATGAGCTACAATGTGGAGAGCAGCCAACAGTCCACACTAGGAAAACAGATTAATAAACATATTCAATAATGTCTTAATGAAAATGTAAAATTGCAGAAAGGTTTTTGTGGGGGTTAAGGGATGGAAGATTGAATTGCCTCAATATCAAAAACATATCTGTCAATGGAGATGCCAATGGAAAGTCCCCACCAAGATATTCAATTCAATTCAAGTTTATTTGTATAGCGCTTTTCACGATACAAATCGTTGCAAAGCAACTTTACAGCAAATTAAGTTTCTACAATATTTAGTGGTAGCTTATCAGTGGTGACTTTCAGTTTATGTACATATGGCAGAAATGTACGGAAAAATCAATTAAAGACGTAATCAAACAGACGATGAACACTATTAACAGCAATATATCAAGCTTGTGTGTGCCTACTGAGTTTGAATTAAGACTGATCTTAATCAACAGATGAAACAGACTTCAGATCTGTCCAAGTGCCATCTTTTAGGGCCTGCTCTGTGTCTCTGAACAACAGTTGCACTTTCTGAATAGACTATGCGTTGTTACAAATGTATTTGAAGCCCTTGAACACACTGACCACAGTAACTAACCTCAGTTGCATATTAGAATGATTTCTGAAGGATCATGCGAGTAACTTCTAATTTATCTTTTGATGTAAGAAATAAACATGATTGTGAGATTCACTCATCAAACAGTAAGTGACATGTGACAGTCAGCAGTCTAAACGTGGTAAATTGTATCCTATTCCAAACATAACTCCGTCACCAACATCCTTACTGCTGTTTGTACATGCATTGTGCAACATCATGAAAACCTGGTGTCTATTAGATGTGTTTGCTAATGGGGGCAGTTCTGGGAGCTCATAGTCACACTTGTAAACAGTAGCAGCACATGAGTAGTGGTAATCAACTGTGATCTGAGTGCCAGCTGTTCCTGCAAGTTGATGTCTGATTGAGCAGAATTATTTAGGATTTGTACTTGCCAACTTGTGAGACCGGGAAAGACCTTTTGGACAGACCAGCACAGCTGTCAAAACTATTAACTATTCATCACGGTTTCAGAGGGCAACTAGAAATACTTCTCATTTACAGTTTACACTTTAGAAAGAAAAGGCTTTGGATTCCACTTGAGGCAGTTATAATGGAAGCTACTCTGTGTATCATTCTAAATCTGTATTCTCTCTTTCTTTTTGCTGTCAATTAACTGTATACATATAGGCACATGACAGGTAATTACAGAGAAACCTGTCCTTTGCTCTGCCAGAAATATTCTAGAGCAATGCTATAGCTCAGAGGGCTGTGTGAGAGGTCAAATGTGTGTTCTTCAACGACAATTGTAGGCCAATTTCCCCAAATTATGTGGGTTTCTCTAAAATTAACATAAAACGGGAACCAGTCCAGGGAAACTGACAGGCAACACAGGCATAGGAAATAAAACAAAACCAAAACACGCTATAATCCTGACAATAACAGTTGTATTTCTAATTCAACCTAAGCTGGACTTCATTTTCTGTTTATAACAGCAGAACTGAGAAATGTGCAGTAGTTCAACATAGGACCGCTATTCAGTTTAAGTTAGAGGCCGTCTATTTATAATTACTATATGTTTCTATATTTAATGTTGTTACATTTAGAAAGTCACACAAGCAAGACAAATCAGAATGGCATATTTTGGCTTGTGCTGTGAATGTAGCAGTAAAAGAGAATTTTTCACCTTGTTCCAGGGTTGTTCTCCAGAATGCCAAATACTAAGCCGTTGCACCTTTGCAAAGTTTATAAAGGAACACTAGCTGAAAAGAATACAACTGAATGCCAATGCACCCACAATTGCAATAAAACCATGGAGTAAGACAAGTCATTGCAAATGAGCATTTGTTCCGAAAAAGCCCTGTTATTTACATCTAAAAAGCACAAATGCAGCCTGAATGAAAATACTAACTCTATATATAGGTCACTGTTCAACGATGGCAGGTGTCTGGCAACACCTGGTTGTCTCTGAAAATCTGCACTCAACAGAGTTTAGTGCATGCCAATTGCAGACATACATATAAACCTGCAATACTGTCTGGCAGGATGCCTGAGATTTTGTTTTATGTCTTAGCTGCTGTGAGATCAGTACACGTGGAAGGCTTTGCATACGCATTACATTTGGCTTAACGAACAGTAATGGGAAATCATTAACCTTTATGAAAGAAGGCAATTATTATTAAGCATATTTATTCATTTAACATTTGCGGTTGCAGTAGTTATGTAGCAACTGCAGCTTCTATATTTTTAATCGTCTTCATATAAAAGGGCTTGAATTTTAGTTCTAAAAGGACTGACTTCATCCAAGTTCTCATAACTGACACATCACTTTACACAATATTCTTTTCTCAGTTCTTTGATAGTGCATCACTCATTGCATCTCAATGCTGCTATAGTTACAGCAGAACTGGACTCTTTAGTATGAGTTTTTAGTTTGTGGAGGTTATAGGTTTCAGCTCTCCTGCTGCTTCATTTAGCTCAGGGGTGTCCAAACTCGGTCCTGGAGGGCCGGTGTCCTGAAGAGTTTAGCTCCAGCCCCAATTAAACACACCTGAACCAGCTAATCAAGCTCTTACTAGGCATACTAGAAACGTAAAGGCAGGTGTGCTGAGGCAAGTGAGAGCTAAACTCTGCAGGACACCGGCCCTCCAGGACCGAGTTTGGGCACCCCTCAACCAAACTCTAAGATGTCGTAATCAATCAAACATCCTTCCTACAACCTTCTAGTTATTCAAATCTGTCTGTTCCTCTGCTCCCATATCACATGGTGTTTGAATGGTTTATATATATTGTGATATACTGTATGAGTGGGATATTGCTTTTATACTGTATGACAGTTTTATAAATAAGACTTTAATATTAAGCAACTTCTGTTTCAGACTCAATGTTCCCAGTTGCATCGAAAATAGTTCCAAATAAAGCCACAGCATAACTGTCACACATAGCCGAACAACACAGTAGTGGAATTTCAAACGAATCTATGTTTTGGATTGAATCAACGATTAATTGATTCAGTTATAAAAATGGCTGTATTCAAAATTGCATACTCTCTGAGTAGGTACTTCTTTTGAATAACCATTTAAAAAGTATGTTCTACAGTATTTACATTAGTATGAATGTGTGTAGTATGAATGTAATCCAGATATACTCCAGTCATCATATTGCCATATTGTCGCCTCACTGTCATTCACAAATCCTCTCCCCTGTGGCCTCATGTAAAGTGTCCATTGGAAGCACACTTCAAAATCTCATCTGTACGCAGTACGAACAGAACAGATTCTCATGAAAATTTTCTCTGTAATTCACAACACTACGTATGCACATTAATTTGCTCTAAATGAGTGACCACGTACCCAAGGTTAGTGTTTTGCATTAAACATGGCCAAGCCATCTTCATTTAAGGGTTTCTCATACAATCTTTCCTGTAGAGCTTTTCGTCATTATCAACAAACATATGACCCCTGAGAGCATGTGCAGCCAGACCCACAAGCAATGCCAAGTGTGCTATCGTTAAAACCAGTTCAAAGGCAGTAAACAAATTACATATAGTGACTCAGATTACAGACCTCTCATTAGCCAGCTGTACATATGCATAAACTGCATCTTAATGCAGAGGAAATTTGAAGCTGGAGCTATAATGCAGGTTTTCTTCTTTCGCTGGATATGATGAACTATATTTAAGATGAAATATCTATGTATGAAATTTCATTTTAACATGATTATAAGGCCACCTAGAGTAAGTGATTTTTTTGTGTAAGGATGGTTTAAGTTGTTCCTACATTTTTCATAAATTTAGATTATATTTTACATTTGAAAGTTATTGGTGAATCCTAATTTGTTCATGCCTATTTGTGCATACACAAACTTAGTGAGTGAGACCCATTGTTTTTTATTTTTTAAAAGCCGTTTGAATAATGGAAACACAGAAAGTGTCCTCGTAAACCCACACACATACAGCTCTTGGGTAGTGGCAAGATTGCTTATAGCAGTTTGAATCCAGTTCCAATCTGAACTCTGGAGCTTTGGCTACCATGACCTTGTTCTCTGAACCTGATTCACTAACTAACACAAGACACAAACTCACGCACACCACACGCCACCATGAAATAGTTCATTATTTATGGGAAGTCGCTATTGGAAGTCTTGTTATTTTATTCATCAAGGTCCCTGTGGTTCTTTTGCCCTGTAGCAAGATGTCTGCTTAGCAGAGGCTGTTTACATGCAGCATTTCCAAGATCTGAGATCTCTTCTTACTTGTCTGCTCTGAGTTCTCTTGTATTGAAGCATCCAGAAACATTCATGCGACTTCATTCTTGAGGCATTGCAGTTCAATTAATGCAAATGTAAATGGCTCTGTATCTTAATTACTAATTCATTCTCATTCATAGCATTAGAAAATGAAATCTGCTCAAGCATTACATTATTCAGAGGCACCAATAATGACAAAATAGTCCCTAATATTCCTGTATCATCAGTTGGGCATAAATAAAACAAGTTATTGGTGAATACTGATTTGGTACGTTATGTACATTACGAATGATCTTATATACATAGCAGTTCTTTTTTTAAATCAAGCTCACTATAAAAGCATTGCAATTGTGCAGTATCAGAGAACAATTTTAGTTTTCAAAGACTTTCAATCACTCCTTCACTCAGATCATGAATCGAGGCTTCATACCAGCTTTATGTCAGTTACGCTTTATTTGAAGCATTTATCAGCACTGCATGCTAGATTTGATTGCATGAACGAATGGCGACTTAGTGGCACTGTTACTTTTAAAATGCATTTAATATTTTATGTATTTAGCAGACACTTATTCAAAGCAAATTTCAGTGAATTCAAGATATACATTTTATACACAGGCATTCAATTGAACATGCCACAGGAGCTCATTACTGAAAAATGTAACACACATACTGGCAAAATGTAAACCTTGAATGCATTGTAAGTCACTTTATATAAAAGTGTCTGTAAAATTCATACAAGTAAATGAGCATATTTCATGAAGAAGCAGTTCACTTAGATGCTCTGGAATTCTTGCCCATTTTACTTACAGTTTTTGCAACCTGTCATACAGATTAATGCAACTTTCATCATGGGTTTGGGTCTGGAACTCCCCAGTCTAGTTGGTTATTCAAAAGTGAAAAATTATATAATCTATATATTTCAGTTATTACCTGAAATAAATTTTTTTGAAAAAAGTTGCTTGATAGCCCCCAGGCCAAATGCAAAGAGCAAAGCACAAACCATCAGATGTATACATGGTAGACTAGCTTTTGAGTTTTGTTGACAAAGTAAAGCTTTTTATCTAAAATTCAGGGGGAATAAAATGTATTTTGTAAAATTAATAAAGTCTACGAGGGAGAAAAAGCCACAGGCAAGGTAGCGGAGATAAAGAAGTCATTAAAATCAGTCTATGTGAAACCATACAGAGAAAGCAGCAGTATCTGCTAGCTGTTATGCTAATGTTCCTGTAATGAGCAACTAGCATGTTACGTTGTCAGCTTAACTTTTATTCTGTTGTTTATGGGAATAGCTGCAATGTTTCGTTTACACTTTATTTTGTTCCTACAGCACAAAGCTGACAGAGTGTGAAGGGTGCAACTTCTTGGCTTTAAGAGGAATATGTGTGCGCTGAGAAACAAGACGGAAAAAAATGTGAAAAACATTAGCACTTACAAGCTCAGAGGCCTGCTTACAACAGAAAAAGTATTAAATATATTTATATTTTTATATTATATATATTTGTTTTTATATAGCTAACTGAGTTAAACATATGCTGGAAAATAGGGTTACAAAAATATATTATAAAATAAATGCATAAAACTAGAAATTTGCTGGCCTATAGACATGAGAAGTATTTGAATTTGTATTAAAAACTTACATTTTGTAATATCATAGCAAATATATCAGGAGACTTCAGCACTCCACTTAATCTCAAAAAGAAGAAAACAAATTCCATTTAAGTGAACTATTATACATTATGCATCCATTATATTTTTGAATTTGTAAAACAAACTCATTAAACAATAAACTTTGGTAATACATCTTGTCTAGCCATAAAACAATACGCATTAGAGCTTTACAACCATGAGTGCCGTGTTCGAAGCATTAGATAATTGAAAAAGTTGTATGCAATTCATAGTTCAGATTAGTGGTGTAGCGTCAAGTTATCTCATTAAAAAGATATATAGGAAAGAAAATAAGAAGGAGGGAAAAGACAGACACAGTGAACTGAATATCAAAATATTAATTCCAGCTTCTCTTCTATTACTTGATGAATGTGTCAGCAAGAGAGAGAGAGATGTGTAGTGGATTAATGCGGTTTAGTCTTCAATGGTGACATAATCTCTAGGAACAATCAAATCCGAAATTTAACAATAAAATAAACAATATCTTCAGATTGTCTCGTAAACAAGATTTCTAGTGTTTATTTTCCCCATCTGCTGTGTCATTTATCTCTCTATTCAATCGCAGAGAGATTTGCAAACCACTTTAGGTGAGAGTGTTTTGTCCATCAGTGTTTTGGACCTCAGGGGTCCTGCATTAATCACCCTCATCTTTTATTTTACATTGGTAATGTTTTATCACAGCAAAAGCAGGTACATTTATTAAGACTCATATGGAAGAGGTTGTTAGTGGGATTCGCGTCATTCATTACAGAGTAGCTAGAATAAACAGGAAGTTGCAGAGTCAATACTGACATTTTTCCAGCACGCCTACTTATTCAGGTTTTTGATGTTATTGGGCCTTGTATCTTAGAAATAATAAATAAGAGTCTTTCTGTTGGATTTGTTCCAGAATATCTAAAGCATGCTATTGTTAAACCATTGTTGAAAAAATCTAATCTCGATGTGACCGTTCTCTCAAATTTTAGGCCAATTTCTAATCTTCCTTTTATCTCTAAAATCCTTGAGAAGGTAGTTTCTGTCCAATTATTACATTTTTTAGACGCAAATGGAGTTTTTGAATCTTTGCAGTCTGGTTTTAGGAAACATCACAGTACAGAATCTGCTCTCTTAAGAGTGTCAAATGATATTTTATTATCTGTGGATTCTGGGAACTCTGTAATACTTCTGCTGTTGGATTTGAGTGCGGCTTTTGATACGGTCGATCATGACCTTCTTATCTCTCGTCTTGAATATTGTGCAGGTATTAGAGGTCATGCACTGAACTGGTTCAAGTCTTATTTGAACAATAGAACCTTTTCTGTTTATATAAATGGATGTTTATCCTCCAAAGCGCGTCTGACTTGTGGGGTTCCCCAGGGATCTATCCTTGCTCCCATTTTGTTTTCTTTATATATGCTCCCTTTGGGATCAATTTTTAGAAAGCACAGAGTACTTTTTCACTTTTATGCAGACGACATTCAAATATATGTGCCCATCAAGCAAAATTATAATGCTGGTTTGTCTGCCCTAACTGCCTGTTTGTCAGATATTAAGGCTTGGATGTCCAATAATGTTTTGAACTTAAACGAGAGTAAGACTGAGGCAATTGTGTTTGGTCCATTAGCTTTTTCTGGCAGTCTAAATCAAGTGTTAGGCAGCTTAGCTGCTTATGTAAAACCATCTGTTAAAAACCTGGGTATTGTCTTTGACTCTGCCCTGCTATTTGATAAGCAGGTAAATGCAGTTATCAAATCGTGTTTTTTCCAGCTGAGACTACTGGCCAAAGTTAAAAGTTTTTTAACCTTAGGGTTAGGCTTTGCTGAGTTCGAGAAAGTAATCCATGCATTTATATCTTCTCGTCTGGACTATTGCAATTCAATCTATATAGGTATTGGTCATTCCTATATGAACCGCCTGCAATTAGTCCAAAATGCAGCTGCTAGACTCCTTACTGGCACTCGTAAATTTGAGCACATCACCCCCGTCTTACTCTCTCTGCGTTGGTTGCCGGTTCATTTTAGAGTAGAGTTTAAGATTTTACTTTTTGTTTTTAAGGTCTTAAACGGTCTGGCACCATCTTATTTATCTGAACTCATGACTGTTAACATATCTGCGAGATGTTTAAGGTCATCAAATCAGAAATTGTTAAAGGTTCCTAGATCAAGGTTAAAAAGAAAGGGAGACCGGGCTTTTGCCATAGTCGGCCCCAAACTGTGGAATAGCGTACCTTTATCTATTAGGATAATCTCTTCAGAATCTCTGTTTAAAGTAAAACTTAAAACTCACCTTTTAGAAAAGGCTTTTAACATCTGAGTCGTCCTGAGCATGTCTCTGTTGTCCTCTGTATGTACTACCTCCTGTACCATATGACTTTTATGTTGTTTTGATTGGTGTTTTATTAATCTGATTTTATAATTTCTTGTACAGCACAATGGTCAACGACTGTTGCTGTGCTATATAAATAAGCAAACCAAACCAAACCAAACCAAATACTGACTACAACAATGCAGGTGTGACACTGCTCATGTACACACCACATCATAAATAGACGCATTTCAATATTTTAAATGCAGTTTATCAACTGAACCATCTGAGATACCAGCCTGACTGTTTTTCACATTTATTTATATTGACAGTCAGGGATGGCTACCCACCAGCGAAATAAGTAAACGTGAACATAAAAAATATAGTAAAAGACTGGCAAAAAAAACAAAACGAAAGTGTCCGTACCAGATACTGAAAAAGTTTGTGAATGGAAAATGCTCCCCTCTTGTTGGTCTGGGACATAAAATAAAGATAAGATATTTCAATATTATATACAATATTACAGTATAAAAGTCCTTGTAACAACCTTGCAATTACTGTTTGTATATATTTGTATATGTGTGGGTATATGTATTTTTATTACTATTATGTATTATGTATTATTATTACTATTACACACACATGCACACACACACACACACACACACACACACACACAGTTATTTATTATTTACCTATTTTATATATTTTTATAAAAAACTTTTTTAAACTTATTTTTTATTTATTTGTGTACTTTTTACTTACTTTTAAAGATAGTTGTTCTGTTTTTGTATTGTTCTTTTGAATTTTTTGCCATAATAGTAGTAGTAGTAGTAATAATAATAAACAAAGTCCTTCTAGAACATATTTGCTACCATTGATAATTGAGTCGCAAGATGGAGATATGATAGTAGCACCGGTTTCTGTTTCCCAGAAAAGTGGACTAATACAGAGCACTGCCATGGAAATATTAGGCCTATATATAATATTTATATAAGTCCTTTTACATAATGAAATAATACATCTCTTTTCATGTTCTCTCCATCCTTTCTTCACACCCTGTCCTTCTTTCTCGAAAGCTGTTCAGCTGACTTCTTTGCGTTGTTGTCTTGAGGATGTGATTGGTAGCTTTTCTCTCCCACTCCCTCCACTTTATTATAGCATGAAAATGAACCTGTACCTCACCGCTCCATTTTAAATACCACAGTCATGGATAAATCTGCTCCCGTTCACAACCCTGTGAAATATTAAACACACAGAGAGAGAGGGAGAGGGGCGCCCACCAGCCAATGGATCAATATTTGCACCTCAGCGTGAAGCAATAAATATTCGATTGGTGAGAATATGATTATTACTTCGTAGCCCTAAGAGATGATTTAATGACTGCAGATGAATAAAGGCAGCACATTCCATTCTCTTTGTCATGCATGATGTCTCATTTATTTAATCTTTCTTTTCTCTCTTTTGATGATGAAACGCCATGCTTCAGAATACGTGCAGTCTGAAGTTAAAGCATGTTTGTGCTTGTACTGGGTTTATAAGTGAAACGTGTGGAATAATGCTGGGCCTTAGATTCAATGCTTGTTCTTGTTTCGTCATTCACACTTTCAGATCTGAATCGTGTTATTTTGACTGCTCGCCTTGTTCTGCTGTATAAAACCAATTTCAGAATTGCGAAATGAATTTGATTATAACACTGCAGCCTGCACATCCAATACAATGAAAAGGGAAGATAAACTGAATTTCATCCAATGTAGGAAACTGTTATACAAACGTTTATGCAAAGATGTTCAGTAAATATGAATATATACAAATAAATAGGCTATGTAATACAACTCTTATTATATTAAAAATGTTTGGGCATATTGATTTGTAAGTTTTTTTGTAACTACACAGTGCAGTGGCCCTTAAAATTAATCCAAAATGTATTAATTACAATAAATATATAAGTTCTCAAGAAGAAATTTGCTTTCAAAGTGAAGTTAGTTCTGAGAAAATGTCTAGCCACATTTGTTGGAAGATGCAACTTGGTTTAGTATTTTCCAATGCATTCATATTTTGGGGGGCTACTGTATACATTTTTGATACGCTATAACCTATATGCTGTACTTGTATTTATTTCGTATTCAGAGGAAAATAGCAGAAATATCAAACACGGAATGTACAAATACACCAAACATACATTCACTTAATGCAATGCAAAACAATTACATAGACTGCAAACCAAGATGTTTTTAATAAGCATTAACTGAAAACTCAACACAATCACAGTATATAAATGGCTACTTTCTTCACTCCTGTCACATTCATTCAGACATCTATCAAAAGGTCAGAGGGCAGCAGACAAAACAGATTCCTAGTAGGCTTGTGGAAAGTGTTTAAAGGTACCTTAAAGCATTGTTGAGAGGATGTGCGAAATGTTCAGGCCTCCAGTGAGTCTGGGGTGAGTGTGATAACAGAGCTGGAGAAAATATCGCTAGCAAAAGGGATTTCTGTTAACTCTTATTACTTTTGTTTCATTGCATTTAAAAAAAATTGAACAGCTGCTGTGAAGTCAATAACTCTTTTATTCTGGGCTTTTGTTGAATATACTGAGTGTTGAAACTCAAATAACTTTGTTGCATTTCTCATGAGCAGACTTTTATGTCTTTCTCTTTGTTGTTTTTCTTTCACAGACAGTAACTTTGTGCTGGGGAACGCGCAGGTCCAGTCTCTGTACCCCATCGTGTATTGTTCTGATGGCTTCTGTGAACTCACTGGCTATGCCCGTGCAGAACTGATGCAGAAGAGCTGTGCGTGTCGTTTCCTGTATGGGCCGGAGACCAGTGATAAGCTGATGGCACAGATCCAGGGCGCACTGGACGAAAGGCGGGAGTTTAAGACAGAACTGGTCTTCTACAAAAAAGGAGGTAGGAGACTCTTAATTATATGCCTCTGTCTCCTGCACCAAAAGCAAATGACCAGGGATTCATTCCAATTCCCATAATATCTATCCTAAATAGTATTAGTCCATCCTAAATCTTACTACATGGGATATTGGGCTACACTTTATTTTAAGGTGTGCTTGTTACAGTGTAATTATACATATAAGTATACATGTACTTACTATAGGGTTAGGGTTAGGCTGAGGGTTTGCTTTAGGGTTAGTTGCATGTAATTATGCATTATTTATTGTTATCATAATAGTAAGTACATGTAACATGTGTAACAAGGACACTGGAAAATAAAGTGTTAACGGATATTGCATGCCAAAAATGCCTGAATGGTATGCTATTTTTCCCCATAAACTGTTATTTAATTATTTATTTATTATTGAAAATATCAAATAAAAAAAATTCAAATATAAAATATAAATTTGATTAATAATAAATTATATTATTAATTATTTAATTATCTATTATTATTGTCAGTAATAATAATAATAAAGTTTCATTAAGACTTAAATGTGACATATCTATATTACGAAAAGGAGAGGAGTTAATTTAAGAAGATGTTGAAGCAATTAAATCACTATAGTTATGCTGTGGATAAGGACACCAAATCAAAGCAAACTCTAAAATCAATTAATCAGAAATGAATTTCATATGTACTGAATTGATTAGAGTGATAAAGCAGGCATAGCTGCAGGCGATAATGAAATAATTAATACAGTGGGGCAATGGACAGATAAAAATAAAAGAATAGAACCAAGTGACGTATAGAAAAATACATTTTAAATTGAATCAACCCAAGATTTTCTTCCGATCTTGAGGAAATGGATTATTTAATGCAGCTTTCTCGAACAGTTTGTTGAAGTGGTCGATTCTGCTGTTAAATCTTGTATAACTGACTGTAAGGAAAATTATTTCCAACACAGCTGTGCTACAGTAGATTTTCTCTATTGTCTAATAAAATAATTGAACCTCAAATCAATATTTACCTATCTAGTAAGTAGCAGTGTAATAAGAGAGATCAAGTAAGTATGTAATGTACATTATCCCTTACTTATTGATTTGTTTAGACGATTAGACATTTGAGTGCTTGCCATTTTTATGGATAATAAAATGTAAAAATTGAATAAATGCAATCTGAGCTTATATTAAACAGATCTGAAAGGAAAACATCTACAATGGCTCACTTTAAAAGTAAACTTCCCTCACAGTAGATGCCCAAACAAATACAATTTCAGTCCAGACTACATACATATTTGAACAAATTGGCTTTAAATGCGTGCCGTGTTCTTTAACGTGTGTCTGGAGCAGCTGATCATAGATTACGATAACATCATAATTGAGCAGCTGTCTGTCTTTTCTCCCTCACCAATTTCCTTGAAAATAACACGATATGCCTTTAAACTAGCCTTGAATAAACAATGCCTCAGAGATGACGGTGATTTCTGATGGCTTGATTTGTTCCATGTTGAACGTGATACACAGAAAGAGCACAGCGTGTCGTATAGTTAATGCCATCCATGTTTTTACCCACCTGCGGTCAAGAGAACACAATTCCATCCGTGTACCAGGAAACCACTGTGAATTGCTGTGAACATACAGCGTAGTCCTCTCTGTCAAACCCTATCAGACACCAGAACAGGTGGAGAGAATTTGGCAGATATTTGGACCAAAATATTCTCGAAACACAGCACCGTTGACAACCGATTTCTCACCTGATTTACTTCAATTTAGCATTCGTGCAACATTCATAAGAAACAATTTGCCCCTTGCAGCCTGAATTCACAGAGTCCGATTCATTCATTTGGCTGGTATGTAAGAGATACTCAGCAGCTGTTTGTTGTCTTATCAAAGAGAATAGGCTGTTTATGTATTCTTTCCAGTTTGAACAAGCCACTACAGTCCCAAACAGAACTCTGAATGCTTCCTCCATCACGTCGCCTCTGTGCATCAGCCACAACACTCCTGCCACTTTGTCACTGAGTCAAAGGACTTCTAAACATTGGCACTACCCGAACACGTCTCACACACCTCTCGTGGCCTCCAAGTTCAGGTTGAGGTTGTACATGGCTCAAAGGGAATAAAAGATCATAGCTGTAAGACTGCTGTAAATTCCCCCTGTTGCATGGCTGCCATGTTGCATTGAGACACTGTCAGTCCTCTGTAAGATAAAGAGCCTTAACAAACTGTCAAATGCAGATTCAATTATCACTTTGACATGAATTAAATAATTAAAAAATAATAATACAATAAAATAAGAATGACAATTGAACAATCAGTCATTTTATAGTGGTGAAATAACATTATAGCCCTGCTGAAAAAACAATAGACACCATCACAAAATTTGTAATGGTTTTACTGGTTATAATGGGACTTGTATTGGTTTTAATGTAAACTGTAATGGACCCCGTGGTCTATTGGTGGCTTGTTAAAACCAATAAATCCTAATGGAATATGTCCCAAAACACACTACAGAAAACCATTTTTTTTTAAATGGTTTTAATAGTTAAAAGTTGATGGTTTGTAATGTTTGTAATGGTATTTGTAGTGGAAACCATTAGAATTTTCTGTGATGGTTCTATTGTTTTTTCAGCAGGGAGAATTAAATCATCCTTCAGATTCGATTACTTCCCAGCGCCGTCTCGCTTTCTGCGCAATGCGCATGCGCAAAGTGCTATAAAGCGTTCTACAGTAGCGTGACAATTTTGACAGTTTGTCGCCCTGTAGTACGCCCTGGTGGGTCTAGCCTGAAAAAAATAAGCTTTTTAATGCTCTTTGAGCACAATAAACAACATTTATGATGGTGATTTCAAATATGAAATGTAATCATAAGCTTGGTGAACAGTTTTTGAGAATGTGATGTTTCCCGATTAAAAGAGATAGGAGCTGCACTTGAATGCGTGAAACGCGTTTCAAAGATGGCGGCTGAGTGACATGACTTGCCTTAAAGGGACTTTGACTAATATATAGGGTTGGAAAGACTGATGAATTACTCGCAGTCAAAATGGCCATTTAATCGCAAACTGTGGCAGTTCAAAATTCAAAACCATACTTTAAAATAAATAGTAAACACAGTTGCTTTGAGATACAATGCAGCTCATTTAGTGTATTAAAGAGCTCTTATGTAAGGTTTAAGAATGATACTTGACCCTTATTGGCCAATAATCATCATAACAACCTTCAATCCATTGTGCAGTCAAACTAGTGACTGTTTAATCATTCATTGTTGATCTTAGCTGTTCACCACATGTGGCACAAATCAATTTATTGTATTTACCTATTGTCAGCAGCACATGCTTTATTCATAGGTTGGCATGTTGCTGTTCTTAGACCTTATTAAGTGGTTTGTTTTGAACGTATTGCTCATTGTGTTATATGGCCTATGGTCTCTGACCGCTGGTTCAATGAAATGTATTCTTTTCTTATAGAAATGTACTTCTCTTGACTCAAGCTGTGCCTAATGAAAGGGCTTGGTGACACACACACACACACACACACACACACACACACACACAAACACAGAACTGTGTATCATTATAGGGACTCCAACCTCCATCCAAGCATGTTCTACCTCTTTCTTTCCGTTTCCCTCCGTCTCGATTTAATGAGGCATGTTATGATACTCTGGCATAATGTTGAGCAGCCGCAGAATGTCGGAGAACCTGCATGTGTGCACACAAATACACACAGACACAAAACAGGGAATTCTGTGCTCAGCAGTCAAGACATGTTCTGCTCACCTGTCAAAAGACTACATTTATAAACTTTGATTTACTATACAAAAAAGAGAAGCAGTACATGAATGTATGGATGTTATTGACAAACATCAGTGGAAAATTGTATGGATGGAGAATTTCATTTCTGGGAAGGCCAAATGCTCAGAAACACAAATCAGACCACTCAGGAAGAAAAAGACAGGAGATGAACATGTTATGAAGAGATGATATACTTATGTTTAATCATGTTTGTGTCACGTTGAACGCTGTCTTTGTTCAGATTTTTTTTCAAAAATTAATTTGTTCACATAATTATTTAATGGCAAAATAAATATATTAATCCAGGATCTACATTAATCTATATACTCTTGAAAGTTTTGGAGTGTAGAGCGCTCCCAAACTTTGGACAACTTGCTTTTGTCTTGCATTGCTCATTCTGTGAACTCCACCAATGTCTAATGTGTTTTTCTCATTTAAATGTTTTTTTTTTTTTTTTTTTTGCATTGCTATGTGATGTCAGTGATGGCTATTCTCTGTGATATGCATAAAGACCCAACTAATCGATAATGAAATGAATTGTTGGCCATTTTCTTTATCAATTTCATCAATTAGCTATTGCAGCCCTAGATTCAATTGCTAAAATCTAATGGATTCATATGAGATGCTCCTGCCAGACAGGATACGAAGCACTTTAGATAACAGTGACTTTGAGATGTCCTTCTGTGCTGCCTTTGCTATTTACTAAGTCTAGAGCTGCAAAAATGTTTTTTTCCATATATTCAATTTAACTCAAGGTACAAATAGGGGCTCATGGGAAATGAAGGCAGTACAGCCAACTGAGAGAACCTCTGACGAAAGATAGTTTTGATTTAGACTAAAACTAATAAGTAGTCAAGGTCATATCATATAATTTATTGATCTATAATACATTTTAAACATAAAGCCTGGTCTAAATATAAGGCTGTTGTAATGCCTGCCAATAAATGTGTGTCAATATTGAATGTTCATTTTGATTGTTAACTCTGACGGCTATTATGGATATTTTGTTTTGACAGGAACTCAGTTCTGGTGTCTTCTGGATATTGTGCCCATTAAGAATGAGAAGGGCGAGGTGGTGCTCTTTCTAGTATCACACAAGGACATAACAGACAATAAGAAAGTCCAAGATGAAGAGCAGAGTCCAGAAAGAGGTGAGTGTCGCTACCTGAATGATGGGATTTTATCTTCATGGAAAATTATCTTTACTTAATATCCTAATGATTTTTGGCATAAAAGAAAAATCGATAATTTTGACCCAAGCAATGTATTGTTGGCTATTGCTACAAATATACCCCAGTGACTTAAGACTGGGTTTGTGGTCCAGGGTCACATATATCGAAATCCATAGATGACAGCAAAGGTAATCTAGATGTAAAATAAGGGCAATTAAACTATATATGAAACATATATTTTTAAAAACATATAATTTTTTTGCGTTCGCTCACAACACACTTAAATTTCATATTTAAAAACACGAATAATTATTATAGTTATAAAAATTTTATTATTATAATTATTACAATTTATTGATTTTAAAAAATTAGAATTTATATAGTAGTTATCAGCCAACTTTTTATCATTGTGTAGAACAAAGAAAACAATGATAAAAAGAGAGAAAAGCAAGAGAGTCATAATGTGTAAAAAATGGCTGTACAGTAAAAGTAGGTACAGAGGCAAAGTGCTCTATAACAAAGGGAGAACATATTATCCTTTTATACATACAGCAACACTTTCAGCCTCATACGGGATGCTCTACAAAGCTTATTACGAGATGATTATTCTTATTCTCCCTTAATTCCACTAATATTCACACACACCTCAAACACCTGGTGTAGTCAATGTCATACTTAGCAAGCTTATCCTCTGTTTCTCATTCCCTCTCTCGTTCTTGGCTACAGAATCGTGTGTTTTGGATGCTTCTGTACAGGCCAGCAGCATCTCATGTGGTGCTCGCTGTTACAGTAATCCTTACACCTCTCCTCTCCAGAGAGAAAGAGAGAACGGTAGACTGATAACGAGAGAGATGAAAAGACATGCACAAGACACAGGGAGGGCCGGGAAGAAAGCTTGGCACAGAGGTGGCCTGAGCTTGAGCCAAAACACGATTACTGTTCAATTGGCTGAAGGATAAACAATGTACTGGCATTAGGAATAGTATATAACTAGTCAATGATGTCAACTCATTAAAAGTGAATAATTGGAATCAATTTAAAAAGAGTGAGAGTTGCATTCTTAATCATGTTGACTAAGCCAAATATTCTTTAAAAAAAGCAGGGTTGGATTCATGTAATAAAGGGAAAAAAGCCATTCAATAAAATAAAAAAAGGATGGAATGAGGATTTGGAAAGAGCAAGAAATAAACTGGAAGATTTGTAAGACATCTTATACAAGAAGCTGACAGATGGCACTTTCCAAATGAAATTAGTCACGTAAACTAAAGTCATCAATTAAAATCAACACTTCAGTGAAGGGTAGGCTGCCGGGAACATGTTAGTTAGCATATGAGAAGGGAGCAGAACTCCTTTAATGTTTTTCCATATTTTATTTTCTCCTCAAAACAGATAATATACACTGTCAAATGTGTGTTTCAGAAGAATCAGTAAGATATAGAGATACAGTAGTTTTAACTGGATTTTTATATTCTAATTTAATAAATATAGCCTTGGGGAGCATTTACACTACTTACAGTGTAAATGTAAGAACAGTAGTGTACTGTATATAAGTAATAATTAAATAATTAGTTCTTATTTCTTGTTTCTAGTCAAATTAAATGAATAGTTTACCCCAAAATAAAAAATACTATATTCTTCAAAAGATTTACAAAGCCATAATACAGGTTTGGCTGTACAAACTGAACTCATTGTTTACTGAAAATTGTTGAAAATATAGTACGTTTTTTGTCATTTTGGCGCTTGAGATGTGTTTGTTGAACGGGGAAAAAAAAACAAAAAAAGATTAAAAAAAAATACAAATCAGAATGACTCTGAACACCCCTGGTGCAGCAGACAGAATGAGAGTCTGATAGCCTTTAGAGAGGGAAGGAGAGGAAGCACAAACTGAGGATACAGTTGAATCATAATCTAAATTGGCATCTTTCTGCTTTTTCAGAGAGCTTCTAAAGGCTTTAATTGTTTATTATAAATTTGCCTGTTTATTTCCCACAGTGTAATCGATCTGTGTTCATAATTGTTCAAATAAATGAATGTTTTCTACCTTTTTTAAGTTTCTGTGTTTTTTTCATTGGATGCATTTCTCTTTTGTCATATTTACAAACCCTTGATAAATAATGAATGTGAATGTAATTTGTTTTGAGCAGACAGTGCTAATAGCTAAATGTAATAGTGATTTCAGTGTTCAGTTCGTTCATTCAGAGGGTTATGGATAAAAAATGAAGCTAGAATTTTCTAATGACTTAACAGAAGTAATGGTGGAAATCTGTGCTTATGTTTTCTGATGCACAGTAAAGCTACATGAGGTGTTTTCTGGAATAACTTGATGTTATTTAGTGTTGAGTCAAACAATTCAGAAATTAAATATACTAAAATATATGGCTGTTCTCTGCTCAGACGAGGAGACGGGGCTGGAGGTGCACAAGGTCACGCAGCCACCAGGCTTCAATGCCAACCGGCGACGCAGCAGAGCTGTGCTTTACCAGCTGTCTGGACACCTGCAGAAGCAAGACAAGAGCAAACTCAAGATCAACAATGTAAGACCCAGTTAGACACACTTACATTCTTATAATTCAGACTTAAGACCTTAAGAATAGTTCAAGTACAAACATTATTGTAGGAAATAAAAAGGAAATATAAAAATGACCTTGTAAAGATAAATATATAACAATATGCTGTGTTCAGCAATGAGACAAAGTTATTTACTGCTTCTTCTCAAATGAGTTGGATTAGTTATTTAATTCACTGTGAGCTGCACACATCATACTGTTTATGAAAATCTTGAAAATAAAAGAAAAAAACAATTAAACATTTCTGAACATTGCTATTATATTTAGAACATGTTCGGTGAGAAGCCGCCCATCCCAGAGTACAAAGTGGCAGCCATTCAGAAGAGCCGTTTCATTCTCCTCCATTACGGCACCTTCAAAGCTGGCTGGGATTGGTTGATCTTGTTAGCCACCTTTTATGTAGCAGTTACTGTGCCCTACAATGTCTGTTTCACCGTTGTTGGTGGGCGAGATGAGGTGTCGACCCCTAGAAATCCACCGAGTGTGAGCGACATCTTGGTTGAAATCCTTTTCATGTTAGGTAAGGCTCAACCTACTGTCCTATTGTTTTTTTTTTGTTTGTTTTTTTGCTGTGTCATTAATTTATCAAACATAAGTTGTTCTGTCTCAATAATGTTACCTGGGTGATATTAAATATCTTTTGATACCAATGCCTGCTAATAAAGTACCCTGAGCACACCGTCCTATTATTTTTCAGGTGTGCATGTACATTTCTGAGTGAGACAGTATTTTATGTAACAGAGGTAATATACGGTCAGATATCTTTCAATTACTCAGAGCTGGTAAAATGTTCTAGATGTTACTAAACAAATGTCACAAAACGCATCTAGCATTTCTAAAGCGTCAAAATCGTGAGATCAAAACTAAAAAGATTTTGAAGGACAGGTCAGAAAATAACAAAACTTAATATGTGTTTTATAATTCATAAATAACTCTGAAGGTCCACTGTCATATTAATTTATTAGTAAACTAAGATTCCTGTCTGTAACTGTTGAAGGATACAGGTGAAGAAAATACTCATATACAGACACATTAGATAAAATATCAGATTTATAGCCATTACCTTTATATTAGAACTCTACAGTGAGGATAAGCACTGCTTAAGGGCAGTAGTCTTCAATGACAGAATCTGTTATTGCTCATTACACACAATTTCATAATGCAGATCAACTATTTGTATCATCAAAAAGCTCCTGCTTTTCTGTGCTAAAGCCATTTACTAAACTTTGTAAGTGCTATTTGCAACTTCCATTAAATAGCATTATAGTAACTAGAACCCATACCAAACTTTTATAACCTGTCACTGAACCAGGTAATGAATAAAATATAAAAAGATTTTTCTGTGATATAGTAATAAATAAATATCTGTCATCTAATTTTTTCTAAAATATTTTTTTCTTTATATCCCTGTGACAGATATTGTGTTAAATTTTCGCACCACATTTGTGAGCACATCAGGCCAGGTGGTGTATGATGCGCGCTCTATCTGTGTACATTATGTCACCACCTGGCTTTTTGTGGATCTGATTGCTGCGCTACCTTTTGACCTGTTGTACGCCTTCAATGTCAGTGTGGTGAGTGTTCATTTTGCTCATTTTGAAGATAATTTTACTGTTTATTCACAACCTTATAAACCTATATATTTTTGTTTTAATGGCCATCACACAGAGCTTTGTGGGACACCACATTTCATATGATGTTGGTCATGCCATCTTAAATAATTATTCATTCTATGATTTCCTTTTGAACTATACATTCAATATCTGTGTGTTTAGTACTTTGGAGTTCATCTGCTGAAAACAGTTCGATTGTTACGGCTTCTGCGCTTGCTGCAAAAGCTGGAGCGCTACTCCCAGTACAGCGCAGTGGTACTCACATTACTTATGTCCATGTTCGCCTTGCTGGCACATTGGATGGCCTGTGTCTGGTATGTCATCGGCCGCAGTGAGATTGAGAACAACAGCCCTGGTTCCTGGGACATTGGTGAGTGCCATATCTACAAACTGTCAACATAGCTGTACCAATCTTTCAAGTTTAAATTCCTTCAAACAGATTCTTAAGGTCTTCTAACAAGTTTTGAATACAATGTTTATAACTACTATCTGAGCTGAACTAGAAATGACCTTCAAAATGGTATAAACTCCTAAAAAAATATTGAATTAGATATTTTATGAAACCACATACTCTAAGTAAAATTAATGCTTCCACAACAACAACATCAACAATAGGGCAGTTATCATATTAGCATACGTATTGCTGTCTAACAGATCAGACTGGGGCCTTGATTTGTTAGCCTAAATTGGACAGAACCCATTTATTTTCACATGTGAAATAATTCTTTTCACAATGTCTCATATACAAGGATCAATTATTAAATGTCTGTCCACTAATATTCTCATTATATTGAAAATGTACAACAACCTTTTTATGTGCCTTACAAAAAGGCTTCCTATTACAAATATCTTGCATTTGTGATTTTAATACATGCAAATCACTTTTCAAATTATATAGACACATGAGAAAAAAAGGCCAGACATAATGCGTTTTGTCAGAAGGACAGAGCAATCTCTCTGGTTCTGTGAACAGCACATTAAGGGGAAAGTCTCTGATTTAAGAATTATCTTCACATCATTCAAGTGTGTGTCACATCTGAACAAATGTACCTTTTCATATTTTTTCATGAACAGGTGAGTCTGACTTAGAAATAAACCTCTCTCTCAATCTCACATGTGTTACCCTACACATGAATAAGAAAAAACAAACAAACAAAAAAAAAGAAATAGCTGTGAGAAAAGAGTGTATGATGACATCAATATGATCTTGACAGCATGAATCTTATAGGACCTGATTTATTAAAGGTCATTATCTTTTTTTGACAAAGATAAACTACGGAAAATACTTTAGGAGTCCTATAAACTAATTTTATACAACATTTAGTCTTTACAAGAAAGTCATTGAATCATTCACTGAACTGAAACGTGCAGGAACAAAACAACTGATGGTCTGTATGAGTGATTCGAGTCATTGAATTATTTACACATAAACCTAAAATGTAGGAGTGTCCAACCTATTCACACATACTATTTGTGCAGTTATTTATAGAAAGTCACCTGTAGTCTAACACCATCATATCTAATGAAAGTGGTTCTTATTGGCTTCAGCATCAGCAGTATCCTCAGGCACATCTAAGCCCTAACTGACCACTATTCCACACTGGCTACTGGTCAGAGGATTCAATTACATCCACATGTTCTCCTTAAAAGCAGGGATACTACTCCAATATCCAGTCTTTGCTGGTGTGCCAACAATATCACCCACCATTCCCTCTCAACCAGTTTTACATTGTACAGCCATTAAATGTTAAGCACACGAGGCTGTCGTGACACGTCTAGTTTTGCTAGTGGAAATGGAAGTTTGTAACATTCTGCACATCAGATGGAATATTTTAGCATGGAAATACAAGACACGTCCATCATTTAATGAGACTCAAATGTGAGTTTATATCTGATGAGTACCAGTTTCAGATTGACTCTTTACAGCTATTATTATTTGCCTTTGTGAGGCAGTGTTATTGATGATAATGAAATATTGAAGTAGCTTTGAGTAATGCTGTCTATCTGTATTGGATATAGGGCCATAAAGGTTGTAAATGGATTGGAGTTTTGCCGTATCAATAATAAAAGGTTTCTCTGATGGTTCCTCCAGGAGCTGATTGAACTCTGGTTGCTCTGTGCCTCCCTCTCCATCTTTTTTTCCCCCTCCATATTGCTCACTTCACTGGCCTCACCTCAGCAGAGCACTGTTCTTTTTACTGGCTAGCTGCCCAGCAGACCTTGAGAGACTAGAGAGGATTTTGAAGTTGGCTGTAAAAATCATACCGTCAAATCAGTCAAAACTCTTGATTCTTTCTCAAGTGGTTTGGAAGAGAACAGAGATCCCCCACTGCGAGAAATGTATTATCCTTTCAGTCTTATTATTACAGGCATTTTAATCCTCATACTCTTCTTGCACATCAATCTCCCTTACTTTCCTCCTTTACCATCTTTACTTTTGGTCACCTATGCCATTACCCTTGGACTTCTTTTGCTCCCTTTTCATGTCATGAATAAATAATGTGCACCTCATAAACATATCAAACATATAGCTTGTTTTCTGACATTAGATATATTAGATATTCAAAGATATCCTTTTTCCTCCTGCAGTGATTTACAACCTAAGGTAGCCTTTGTGGTTTGAGACACAATTTTTCCATTCATCATTATTTTTCTATTCATATTTTCCTCCTAAATAAACAACAGGATATGTAAAGTATATGTTTCTCAAGCCTGCTCCATCAGAGGCATTACTGGTATAAATTAATATTCGGCAATGCTCTTTGCTAGTATTACATTTACATTTGTACTATTCATTCTAGAGGCTCAACCTTGAGCCTAGAGAAGCTTGTCAAGCACTGGCTGATGGCTGTTTTTCATAAAATAATTATGCACTCTGTCATCAAGTGCAATTGAATTATCAAAACCACAATTTTTTACTTTACACAAATAATGTGACAGAAAAGCTTGCATAAACCTCAGTGATGTCTGGAGGAAAGACTCTCACTAATACATACCAACTTCACCCAGCCAGTCCAGACATCCACAGCTTTCACACACACACACACACACAAGCAAATATTATGTTTTGATGCCTTTGAATGTAAATAATACATAAAATAATGTTAAATGTTAATGTAAATGCAGCTACTATATGGGATTTTAATCATGGCTGTGAGTTTGGGGCAATTGTAACATTTATAAAAACTGAGTGTTTCCTGAAGTGTAATCCTGAAAATGCGTGAGGAACATTATTTCATTAAAATGAAACAGTTGAATATAAAATCTAGTTATTTAAAATATTCACAATGTAGGTCCTTTAAATGCACATTATTCCTGCTAGCTAAAACCATTAGCACTGTATAAAAGTTAAAACTATTGTGTAATATTATCAAGTATTAAAGCAATTATATTATTACTTTGAGGTGTGCTCTCATTTGAGATATGGTGGGTTAATACCATTTGTGTAATGGGAGCAATTATAACACTGACTTTGAAGCCAATTCAATATTATGATCAAATCTTTCTCAATGTAAATATGTTAATGGCACTATTACATAGTACTGGTAGTAGTATTCATTTTATATACTCCTTTACCTGGTCAATAGGTGATTTTAGAAAGCAAAAGTGAAAGCGAAAGGGAAATGGAAATGGAGCTGCATTCTTCTGCATAACAATCCTTAATCTGAACAAAACCATGGAAATGTTTATCTTAAAACACTGTAGATATAAACCAGAGCACAAGGAGAGAAAAAAAGATGGATATAAGAACAAATCAGTGCATACTAGCATGATAAAAAGGGACTGTTAGTAAGCAGATATCTGTAGGTGTCCAGCATATATGAAGGACACTTTTGTCATGTGTGATTGTGTATCAAACATTCCCTGACAACTGCTAGCAAAAGGTTATCTGGCAATTTTTGCCCTCAATCTTCATCATTCCCTTTCTGACCTTTCACACTTCTTTCTGTCTCCATGTCAGTTTTTCTGGTTCTCTAGAAAAATATCACTTCTAATGCCACATATGGTACCTCTACTAACTCCAAACTAGACACTTATAGACAAACAAGCAGGGAGAGACGAGAGAAAAGAAAATGTACAGAACCAGTCCCACAGGGAACAAAATTAGAGTCTCCAGAAAAAAGTTCAGCCTACTGCAAACCAACTGATATTCAAAACGCTTCAGATTCAGCACCATGGACAGGGACAGCTGCTCTATATCTACTCAGTTCTGACAGTGACCTAAGAACCATGGACAGTGGCCATGCACTCACTGAAAAAGTTTTTGGAGTGACAACCTCATTGCATTAGTTATAGTGCCAAACTCAAATGGAAAAAATATATATTTTCTGGTTCTCTCGAAAAATATCACTTCTAATGCCACATATAATACCTCTACTACCGCCACACTAGACACTTATAGACAAATAAGCAGGGAGAGAACGGAGAGAGAAAAGAAAATGTACAGAACCAGTCCCACAGGGAACAAAAGTAGAGTCTCCAGAAAAAAGTTCAGCCTACTGCAAACCAACTTATATTCAAAATGCTTCAGATTCAGCACCATGGACAGGGACAGCTGCTCTATATCTACTCAGTTCTGACAGTGACCTAAGAACCCTGGACAGTGGTCATGCACTCAATGAAAAAGTTTTTGGAGTGACAACCTCATTGCATTAGTTATAGTGCCAAACTCAAATGGAAAAAAAACAAATTATTAGAACAATCACCAAATTATGTCAAATTATGAACATTATAGACAATTTCACAGGTCAAAACATATGCCAATTGAGTACATTTTATGTCTTTCTCATAGGCTGGTTGCATGAGCTGGGTAAACGTCTGGGCACCCCCTATTTTCTGTCCCCTCTTGCATCCCTCATTCCTGATTCGCTGCGCCCCACCATCTTGGATGGATTGGTGGTCAATTCAAGCCAGTGGAACGGCACTGATGTGGTGGGACATGAGTCTGTGTGGAACTCGAGCCAATGGAACACAACAGGAGCAGGGCCGATGGGCACTTCAAATGCAGGACAGACTGGAGCCGTACTGGGAGGCGGGCCCTCGATTCGGAGTTCATATGTGACTTCGCTGTACTTCGCTTTAAGCAGTCTGACTAGCGTGGGCTTTGGCAATGTCTCAGCCAATACTGACTCAGAGAAGATTTTCTCTATTTGCACCATGCTGATTGGAGGTAAGTGCAAGAAAACATGGTTACAAATTTTTTGGATTCATAATGCTTTGATACATGGATGTACAGAGTTGTGTTCTAAATAGGGATGCACAATATTGTCTGACCGATATCGGAATGGACCGATAATGACTTTAAATGTAAATATCGGCATCGGCCCGATATGAAAAATGATGCCGATATGTCTTGCCGATGAAAGGAATATGTTAACTCACATGTGCTCAGGGTGTGCTAGCGGTTAGATCATGTCAGCTGTGTGGCTCATTCTTAAAGCAAAGTTTTGCCTGAATGGTGATTAGCTTCACTGTTTTGGATCGCTGCATTTAAACTGAGAATACACATACAGAATGATGTGTTCGGTGTATGACAGAGTAAACAGTAATAGCACGTGCAGTGGCAGCAGCGGCAGCCTCCCCCGGGTCCTAATGCCCATTTGTAAGGAGTTTTAATTCCGTAAGGGGCACTGTTGGCTTACTTCTAATAAAATGAAAGTAAAATACACAAATAACATTTAGACTTTGTTTCTGATTAAATAAAGCAGTAATTGATGTCATAAAATCATGAGCATGTTTTAAAGGTCAGAAGCTATAGCTTACATGAATAAAAAAAAATCACAAACATGACACTTGTAAATTAAATAATTTTATATACTGTATACTGATTTATTCATTAATGTGTAATATGTTGTATTTTTAATACAAATTATGAGCTCTGAAAGATTTTCAGAATTTTTACAACTCTTTTGCTTTAGATCATCTACAAATGTTAAAACTTAAAATAATCAAATGTAAGGTTACCACTGTTACCAAGGTTACCACAATGTAAGTTTTTTTTCTTTCTGAAAAAAAATGCAGCTATTGATATATAGTTTATTTATAGTTATTTTGAAAGCTTCAATGTACAGTCATTATAAAAGAACATTATTATTTATTTAATTCTAACAAATAAGTTCTTGTTAAAAACTAACCAAAATTAAAAACAATTTGCTTATCATTTCTGCACAGGAGAGACTTGGTGTTGTTTCCAAACAAAAGTAAATATATCGCTATTGGCATCGGCTATCAGCCAAAATGAGTGAAAAAATATCGGCATATCGGATATCGGCAAAAATCCAATGTCATGCATCCCTAGTTCTAAATATTGATAATTTACAAGTGTTCTTTTTTTCTTGATCAGTTTAAAATATCTATATACACTACTGTTTAAAAGTTTGGTGTTTGTAAGATTTTTTAATGTTCTGGAAAGTAGTCTCTTATGCTCACCAAGGCTGCATTTTTTGATCAGAAATATAGCATAGTCTGTAATAATGTTAAATATTATATTACAATTTAAAGTCACTTTATATTTGAATATATATTAAAATGTCATTTATTCCTGCAATGGCAAAGCTGAATTTTTAAGACCCCAAACCTTTAAATGGTAGTGTATTCCAGTGGAAAGGATTAGGAGTACTATTGTATGTGTAAGGAAAGACATAAAAATTGCCAAAATATTAAAAAATAATGCATAACTTTGCTAATTAGGCATCAGTTAACAGTATTTCCAGGTAATATCTTCAACCCAATAATAATTTGAAAAATATATAGTTTTTTAGACTAACTATAGTAAAGAAAATTATCCATGATTTTACATTTTTAAATGTCAACATTCTGGTGTAAGAATTTGGGGAAATCATATTGATAATCAGATATTGGGAATTTTGTAGAATTACGGTTCTAACAGGAATATCTATCTAAACAGGATTATTAAATCTTGAAGGTTGAAGATGATGTGAATGTCATGTATACTGGGACAAGTGTATTTGTGCCCCTCTGGTAGAATCCCGCTCTTGGTGAAAGACATGGTTTAATAGCTTCTCTTAGCTTGGGGGGATCCAAATGTTCCCTCTGTTATCTTCCCCACCCCCACCAGACATCAATATTCAGAGAGATGATTTAGTCTCCTCAAGCAGTGATGATTTAACACTTAAAATAAGATGGTTTCACCATCCCACAGTATAAACTGATGTGTTTGTTTATACGGAAAAGCACAAATTTGGAATAGACTGAAAAACAAATCAGTTAATTTTAACTAAACAAAAGGGGGCGCTCATGAACACCCATTTCAACCCTAAAATTACAGATGGGACTCCCTAGAATTGTGTACTCTTCAGATTCACATGTAAAAGAAGGCTACAAGACGGCAAGTCCACAAAAAGTGCACTAATGAATGCATTTTCCCCAAGGTCTAAACTTCCATTCTTCATAAGATAAGACACAGAGGTGCATTTGCTTTATTGGAGTAGTTTTTAGTAAACCATCTGACCTCATTTACTTTTAAACTACATTTCCCACAGGGCTCCATTCTTAGAGCACCAACATTTTCTTTGACCATGTTATTCATTAAGCTTAGCTACTTATTGATTATCTCTGTCTTCAACACATTTTAAGGTAAGGTCTATTGACCATCGTTTAACTACCTCTGAATCTTCAACCATAAAAGCAGTGACGGTTGAGTACATATTTGTCCAATATTCCTGTATTTTCCAATTTATGTTAATGGCCAACATTCTATTTGTCTCATGACGTGTTGCTTTCATGTTTAATTGCAAAATGAGTGACTTGAAAGTTTTAATTCAGTGTGTCTTCATTGTCGGGTTCAAAACCATAGTGTTGGAATATTTGTGTGGATTTTTTGACATCATTTATACCTCCTAACCTGTTTAACTCTTATAAGAAGGTGGCTTACGTTGGCTACTCTGAGCCGTTTTCTTTTAACCTGACGGTCGGGATTCGACTGCCACAGAATTGGAGCGGCTTGTTATCTGCTGAGGCAGCGGTAATGATTTTTCAGCTGCAAGTGTCCCGTGTGGGTTTGAGGGAGATGTTGTGACAGTGGACTGAATTTTAAGGCATGTCCTCTGGGCCATGAAGAGAGAGACACAGGCTTCATTGCACTTAAGAGGGCCAAATGAGGATGGCTGAATCCATGCACACTTACATGCACACTGAATCAATCTGTCACCAAATCCTACCACTAAGGGCCATTACTGTCCCAGCCAGCTGACAGCTGGGCTCCTACCCACACACAGAGATCATGCACACTGAGGGTATTTGGGGAACACTGACATGCCTAAAAATTACCATAATTACATCAAACAAGTAAGCATATTGTTTATTATATTAAGCAGACTACAATATGATGTGTACCCATTCCAGAGGAATCCTTTACTTCTCAGACACTATGCTTTAAGCTTGCTAAGCTCAGCTTAGTTTAGCTTTTTTAGCTTAGACTTAATTAACTTCTCAGTTATGCTTCATTTAAAGGGATGTTTTACCCAAAAATGAAAATTCTGCCTACATGATTCTAAATATGTAAAACATGTAAAGATGATCGTTTTTTCCCATACAAAGTCCATATGATAAAATTCAGTTGGGACCAAATTTGTTATGGACCCAATTGATTTATTTGGATAAAACCAGCTATACAAAATATATTTTAAGTCATACACAAGATGAGTGTGCAGTGAATAACAGAATTCTCCCAAAATCCATTAGGAGAAATAAAAGTGAAATTTGTAAGTAAGCGTATGTTCGAATTAATTCAATTCACTTTGGTTCAAATTGATTCAGTTCATTTCAAAACATTTCAGAACTTGGTGAATTTGCAAGGTCATATAAAGTAATATTGTATAATATGCTTAAAAAACATAATTCGGTAAATAAGAAAATAATACTAATGGTCAGTGAAAGAGCTGCTTTACATCTTTTTGTTAATTGTTTTGAAATTGTTAATCATATTTTTTTTCTGATTTATTTATTTATTCTTTTTCTCCTTTTTATTCATTTTTAAAGCAGTACATAAGACAAAACATACTTAGACGATACCAAAAATACAAAACATATGGAACACAAAGTTAGATGTACATGTAGTTATGTAAGGTTTGTGTGTGTGTAAAAATTGTGTTGAGTATGTGTATATCTATATTATGCTTTTACTAATATATATGTAGAACAGCCTCTTTGTAGACGGTCAGAGCCGAATGTTTAAGGAGGGAAAAAAGAAAGTAAAATAAAGAAAGAAAGGGAAAAAAATAAATAATAAAAATAAACAAAAAAGAAATAAATTATTGAATAAATAAGTAGAAATTAAATAAAGAATTAATTTAAGAAAGGGAGAAAAATTGTTATTGTCATTTTTCTATTGCCAAAGTTTTAACCACTTTTATTTTGAATTGTGTGCATAATTTTCAAGCAAGAAACATTATCTAAACATCCAAATGAATTATACAAAATGTATTAAATATAACACTAGATTTTTAAGTAATGTTGATATTAAATGATACCGAAGTGTACAGTATTTGAGGAATAAGCCTTTTTTTGAAGTGCCTCTTCAATAAGTGCCTCTATTTATGAAAGGAGGTTTAAAATTCATGTGGCAACCACTGCTCAGATAATTTGGTATTGGAATAATTTGATGAGAAATGTTTGAGTTTATATTGGCTGCACAGTTTGAGACCACAATGAAATAAGAATAAAGAAAAAAAGGTCTCCATATAATCGCACTCCTGTCTTGGAGAGACAATTCAGCAAGAGACCTCATTTGTCCTTCCAACAAGAATCAGGTGGTTGAAACAGGTTTTATTAGCTTTTAATAATTCTGTTTCCCTATTTCACCTGATTTGAAGATTTTCATGGATTTCATCACAAAGCTCATCCAAGCACTCAAAAGGCACATAACCCAGGTGCAGCCACTTATGCTGAGCGCAGTTCTTGAACAGAAGAGCGGCGTGCAATTTCCGCCACAATTTATGTAGACTTCAATTAGCACTCCATGAGTACTCTCCAATCTTTCTTGATTGTTTACACTCATGTTGGCAAAGCTCACAATGTTAAATAAATAATAGATGATATAGAGTTTGGTGGAGTGAAAACAGTTGCACTGAACATAATGTATGCAGAGGACACTAAACTGAAAAGGATTTGCGTTGCAAACCATTAGCATGCAGTCCACTGACACTGAGATCAAGCAATAGAAAGAAAACAGGCTGGAGCAAGATGACTAAATGACTAAACGTTAACTCCTGATAAAATCTGGCTCGGGTGATCGGATCACAAGTGGCCATCACAAAGATTGGATATTGCATTTGAATGCATCCTGATGTACAACATAGAAGGAAAGTCCATCATTGCAACGGAACAATGGTTTTACATTTTGCTAGCTGGGTGTGACTAAATTGCTAGTAAGCAACTGCCTGATAAAAAAGTGATTAGCCTACCGGAGATGCATGTTAACATCATGTGTAAATGGCTTGATTTCTCTCTGTAAATGGCTGACCACGTGCGAAGTGTATAGGGATATAGGGAGATACACAAACAACTCCTTTGATTATTTTGCAAATGATTATATATATATATATATATATATATATATATATATACTTTTGAGGCATTGATTTACAAAAAAAGAAAATCACGTTAAAAATGTTACGAATTTTGCCACATATCTTAACGCAGTCGAGTTGAACCTTTTATTTAGCCTATACTAAACTCCAGTCCACTTTTTTCATACATCACTAGACAGTTACAGGTGAAGGTGGTAAAAAACAATCTGTGAAGTAGTAAAATATTTCATAATTATGACTGTTTGCCTGGTGACATTATTCTCAACAGAATTAGGATCATTTCGCACCCATCTTGCGTTGTGACGGTCTACTCACAGAACGAGAGCGTGCTCGTGCACAGATGCTTCCCACTGGCACAAAGTTTCCAAAAACTGAGTGAGGGTGTAATCTGGATCAGATCTGCGCTGTTTATTGAAAACTGTCTGCGCATTGCTCACTCCGGCTGCTCCTGAATGCAGTGCGTGAACCAGCAACCGGGCCCGTCCGTCAAAACGCTGCACCAGAGCCTTCAGATCCATCACTGGAGCGCAATCACAGATATCGGACATCACCGACGAAGCCTGCTACTACTGTCATTTATCAAAATGATATCCGTAGCGGTCCGCCCAGACACAGCAGATATATTTATTATCAAAACAATGACGGATCATAACACTGCTGAAAGCTCAAGGAAGTTGTGTACAAAGTTTCGGATCAGTTCTTTATGTGGCTCTAAACAAACGCTTATTGTACAGTGGAGACTCCTGCAGGTTTGGAGCGGAATTACAATAGAAAAGCCCTAGGGCGACATTCTGAACCGGTTTTGCCATAGTGTCATCCTAATTTAAAATGGAATTATTTGTAGAAAATACAACTTCTCCAGAGTGCCCCCACCCTCCTCAAAGCATCTGTGGCAGCACATATACAAATTAAAGAGACCGAGAGGATCAAGTAAGGCAAACAGTGGAACTTTTTTTATTTTCACTTTTCTTTGAATATAAACACATACTAAAAGTAATAAAATGTGACATCAAGTCCTGGTATAACCTGTTAACACTGCTGAAGAGAACAATATAATCAAAAGCCTGCTGACAGGTTGCACATTTAGTGTTTTGCAAATACTGGCAATAATATTAACTACTACACAAAGTATACAAAATTAAAATCTGATTTCATATAAAAGGTATCAGACAAAAGGTTGCAACAATCAGGAATCAGCCCAGATGGAAGTACTAAACGATCAACAAGTGAAAAGCAAGCTGAAATAAGTGATCATGCATTCAGTTAACATTAACTTTTTTTGCCTAAGTTTCTCCCCAACTAATTCACCTGGAATGTTTGTTTGTTGTGTTTTTCTCCAGCACTCATGCACGCTGCGGTCTTCGGTAATGTGACGGCCATTATCCAAAGGATGTACTCGCGCCGCTCGCTCTATCACACTCGTACCAAAGACCTCAAAGATTTCATCCGCGTGCATCGACTTCCCAAAGCCCTCGCGCAGCGCATGCTGGAGTGCTTTCAGACGACATGGTCTGTCAACAATGGCATTGATGTCAGTGAGGTAGTACTTTTACATGTACTTTCAATAATTTGTGTGCACAAATGAATGAATTGTCAAAACAATTTCACAATTTATAAATCCTGCGCAAACAATTGTACTGTAGGTGCGGATAATATGCTTAGTCATGTAGGGCTTATATTTGAACTGCTGTTCTGATCCACTCGTTGAACACTTGTTGGGTTTTCTTGGTTTCTTAATGCTGAGAGGATCAGTAGCTCTGACACTTGTTGAACTTGTTAAATTCTTGGCACTTTTCATAAGTAGTGTAGCTACTTTATTTCTTTATCTTTTTCCGCTGGCGGTCAGTTAACATTCAGAAACTGTCGATGATCTTCAACCTCAGGAGGGCAAACTATTGTATGAGTTGATTAATTTTCAGTTATTTTTCTATGGGGTTTGCAATTTTCTGTTTTCCAGCAATAGACATTAGATAAGCATCCAAATTAAACATACAGAATTTATTGAATATAAAATTGGATTTTTAAGGAATGTTGATGTTATATGACACAGAAATGTACTGTATTTAGAATGTGCCTCTTCTGAGGTGCACTCATTCAAAGCAATAAGTACCTCTTTTCATGGGAAAAAAAATAATATGTAATTAAAGATCTAACTGTTTGACCTACTCTGGCCAAAAAAAAAAAGCAACAAAAAAGTCAACACAATCCTATTGATCCTATTTTGATAGTAAAATCATAATTATTGAGTACAGAGTAGCATGTTGTTTTAAAATATCTTATTAACCTGGCTACTTTGGCAAAATTCATTCAATATTCCATGACCTCCAGGAGAAAATGTTTTTAACATTTACAGACAATGCATTTTTATGGAGCCAGATCGGCCTCAAAAATAATACATTTATAAAACAAAATTCATAAATGCACAGCACAATTTACATTTACAAAATCCGATTTGTAAATTCAAAACACAATTCATAAATACAGAAGTAAAAGCATAAATATTTCCCCAAATGCTCACACAAAAGCATCTTACCTAAATAAATGTAAAATGTTTACACAAATATGTATATATCAAGTTCTTGAATTAATTTTCATCACACATTTATGAATGATGTTACATGTATTTATGGATCGTTGAATCTGCATTTGCAAATCATCACACATGCGTGGACTGCTTTGAATTTGTGTGTGGTATTTTTGAGACCTTCCTGGCAGGTTAAGATTCATAAATATCTTTTTTTGGAGGATGTTCCGTTCAGCCAATCGCGTTAATCATAAGAAAATGCCATCAGATAAAAAACGACTTTACTCACTTGTTGAGTGTTGTTTTCATCCTCCATGCTAAATCTCTCCGCTTGTGTGTGTTCGAAATCTCCCTTAGGTGGTGATAGCTGTTTTTAATGCCTGATCAAAAGTTATTGCGAATCTGATAGCCTACTAATAACAACAACAGAGCACATTACATAATTGTTGTAATTAAATGA
>NW_015552538.1:3121109-3133983 GCF_001515605.1 Sinocyclocheilus anshuiensis
AAAAATGACGTATTGACGACTCCTAAAAATGAATCCTTATGAATATTGAAATCACGGCATTAATTTTATTAGTTTTTAGTTGTCATATGAATTACCTTGTTTTCAATTGCTTTATTAAATTGTTTACTCATTTACTTATGAAATGATAACATTTCTTTTGTTGTGTGATTTCTGCTGCCAGCTCGTTTCCAAGAATATGCCTACATAATGTTAAACACGACTTCACTTTAAACCTTCAAATAAATAACATTTCTGCAATCGTTTAACCTTTACTTGTCATGTAATGTTTACTTTGATTGCCATGGGCCACAAAAGCTGTAGGGGTTCAATCTTCAACTGGCTGGCAGGAGCCGCCACTGACAGGTCATGTGACCTGCCAGTGGCTGGTGGCAGCTGCCAGTCTGATTCTGGCAGGTCACGTGACCTGCCAGTGGCTGGCTGGCAGCTTCAGGCAGCCGCTGTAGATCTGCGAGTAGAACGCCTACCCTATCACTGTCGCTGCAAGGAAATACACTATTTTATTATGAATATAGCTTTTTTGGATGATTGACCTTTGGTTTTTTCCCCCAACTAAAGTAGTCAAATGAACGTGATCACGGCTGGTTGCTTACTGACGCTTCGTTGGACGCTCAACCAGCCAGCCTCTGCTGCCTCTCATTCCAAGGAAATCATTCTGATTTTATTTTTGTTATTTCTACATTGTTTTTGTAAACAACTTTGAGTCAATTAATATATTATTTGCGTTCATGTCCTCCTATAACAGTTTCCTCCAGTCAGCCTTTTTAAGCTATGAGTATGCCTATGCGTTCCCCACCACTCCTGCTGCAAGGAAATGCATAATTTTATTATTGTGAATATGTTCTTTTGAATGTATTTTTAATATAATATAGGTTTAAGGAGGTTTAATAAGTAGTCTAATGGCTGTGATCCCGATTGGTGGGTTATTGCCGCTTCCGTCCAGCCAGCTGCCAGTTTAACACGTTCCCTACGACTCTTACTGCAATGAAATTAATTGTTTTATTGTTATTAATGTATTCTTATGAATGTATTCTTTTATATCATAGGCGTATAAGGGAGGTTTATCCTGAATAAAGGAGACAAATGGCCGTATCATATGAACAGATGTACAATAAAAAATTATAATATTATTCCCGTATAGAGTGGAAGCAGAGCAACATAAATCTGCCATAAATCAATGGTTCCTGACAGTGGACTTCCAGCCGCCAGGCAGCCAACCACTGGCAGATCACGTGACCTGCCAGAATCAGACTGCCAGCTGCCAATGGTCACTGGTGCTGCCAATCAGTTAGGGATTGAACCCCTAATGGAGTTTAAGTTGGCTTTCTTTTATAGAATTATTAAAAAGCATTGCAGTTTGTCCTGTTGTTGCTGAAATTACTTTATGAGAAAGATTCATGTTATTGGGATAATTCACGTTTTAATAGGCATTTTTATGCTTTACATTATTGCATAACAAATGTTATTACATAACATAAATCGTAAAATCGTCACAACTAGTGGCAGTATCCATACAAATTAGAATGATTTCCTTGGAATGAGAGGCAGCAGAGGCTGGCTGGTTGAGCGTCCAGCGAAGCGTCAGTAAGCAACCAGTCGTGATCACCAGGGTATGTGCAACTTTGGTGTATAAGACAGCAGGCTAACCGGGTAGCTGTATTTTGTGCGAACGATATAAATCATAATGTGATTTTGTAGAAATTGTAATCAGGTGCTAAAAAAAAAAAAGAGTACCCATTAAAATGTCTTTACATCAAGGACCCGATCATAGAAACAATGCACAGTACAAGCGCAGCGTTGAGCTTCTTGAGTCTGTTCAGTAAGGAGCATTTTGATTGGGGGATTAAAAGCTCACCGCGATTGGCTGAACGGAACATCCTCCAAAAAAAGATATTTATGAATCTTAACCTGCCAGGAAGGTCTCAAAAATACCACACACAAATTCAAAGCAGTCCACGCATGTGTGATGATTTGCAAATGCAGATTCAACGATCCATAAATACATGTAACATCATTCATAAATGTGTGATGGAAATTAATTCAAGAACTTGATATATACATATTTGTGTAAACATTTTACATTTATTTAGGTAAGATGCTTTTGTGTGAGCATTTGGGGAAATATTTATGCTTTTACTTCTGTATTTATGAATTGTGTTTTGAATGTACGAATCGGATTTTGTAAATGTAAATTGTGCTGTGAATTTATGAATTTTGTTTTATAAATGTATTATTTTTGAGGCCGATCTGGATCCATATTTTGCATTCATCATTTCTCTATGCTGGATCTCCCATTAACCCGTAGCCTTACAGGCCAAAATATAGGAAATCTGATAAGCACTTGTAATGAAATATTATGCTCATAGTATTAAATTTTATGTAATTGTAGCTCCTGTTCTTTGCAACTGTTGATTCCAATCTGCATTGCTTATTATTGGCCTTCTTGCTATCACTGGTGTGATTTGATACATCTGTCTAAGATGAATGCGTATTATCCTTTTTTATTCGCTTTTCACTTCAGCATGCTCTCTTTCTATCTCTCATTCTGTTTCATAATCCCTCATATCTTTTATCATTTGATTTATTTTCTCTTTCCATTCACCTTTCATTCAGTATCTCATCCGTAACTCTGATCTGCTCATAAACAAGAGATTCCATCTTACACTCACAATGTATTTAATGAGCCCAAATCAAAACACTCGTTACATAACTCATAAACGTCTCTTTGCTTTGATATCAATATCACCGCCCATTAAAGTCTAAGTAGAAGACTGATCTACAGTTTCTTTGCAGCACTTGTTTCCTTGACGATCAACCATAAATAGAAAGTTTTTATGCTTTTCAAGAATGAGAAGTAAAAGGAAGTGCAAGTGCTTCAAATAAAAGATCTCTTTGTCCTCTCCCAGCTTCTGAAGGACTTCCCAGATGAACTGCGGGCTGACATTGCCATGCACCTGAATAAAGAGCTGCTCCAGCTGCCTCTGTTTGAATCGGCCAGTCGAGGGTGTTTGCGCTCACTGTCGCTCATCATCAAAACGTCCTTCTGTGCTCCAGGAGAGTTCCTCATTCGCCAGGGTGATGCTTTGCAGGCCATCTACTTTGTCTGCTCAGGCTCCATGGAAGTGCTCAAGGACAACACTGTGCTGGCTATACTGGGTAAGATTACACACAAACAGTAGGGTCCAGGAGATAATGTAGGGTAATTGGGCTATTTTTCCTAGTCATCTTAATTGGAAAATGTGTCCCAATTTACCTGAATTCACCCCACACACACACACACACACACACACACACACACACACACACAATCAAATTGTATATTGCGTTTTAAACAAGTTTTAAACACTACGGCAGCTGGCTTATAAAAAACTGATTGCAATTCCATTTGGTTCCACTAAAATGACCCACTTTTTATTAATACTTACCTGATTAAGGTAACCAGGTAAAATATGTGCTGTTAACTGTGGAAAACTGAAAACAAACAAAACAATTACATTCAGACTCAAAAGTCATTTCTAGCACTATACAGCGCCTGCAAATGCATTTCTGAGTGTCAGTCATGCTGGCTTATTCAGTGGCCCCTATATTACAATTTCACAGCAATTTCAAAAGCCCATTTAAATTCCTCCTACCTGTCACTATTAATTGTGCTTCCTGTGTGATATTGAAACAGGCCAATACAATAAAAACTGCCCACACATGCACACACACTATCCATTAATATCATTGTATAATTTCTGACATAATTCAGACATCATAAATGAGCTAAATAATGGCTCTTTTAAAGCACCTTAACACACACACACACACACACTTGTTCAACGAATCTCATCCTCCCACTATCTGTAGTTCTTATTGTTTCGAGGGAGGATTCCCATATAATTTTCAAGTCTATTGAACAGTAACTATCCCCCTCCCCCCATTATACACACACACAGTTGGCTCATTGGCTTCATTTTCTCATTAATTGTCTTCCTTTGTTATGCATATTAATACATATATTATCTGCGAGATTCAGCTACTGTTGATGATGAGGTTATGTGTGGTTTCTCTAATGTGCTTGCCAATACATGACATGCCAAAACATAGTGAGCTGGCTGTCTAAGCAGCTACCTTCTAAATGTGAGGCTACAATTACCATTGTTCAGCGATTGTCACCTGCGGAAAATAGTCATTTCAGTCGGAATCTGTGCAGTCAGGAGCTTCACGCAAGTGTGAAAAAAGTTCCCCACACAGATTTTACTTGTATTCAAGTTGGTAACGCAAATTTACACTGACCAATAGAATGCTGCTTGGTTTAAAAGTGACTTCTGTGTTCATGCATTGCTACACTATTGACAATGGATCTTTTTGCTACAAAATGACGCAGACATTTTACTAATGTGTGACCATATCTTAAAGGGATGGTTCACCCAAACATGGAAATTCTGTCTTTAATTACTCACCCTCATGTCGTTCCAAATCCGTAAGACCTTTGTTCATCTTCGGAACACAAATTAAGATATTTTTGAGAGCTTTCTGAACCTCAATATTTAACGATGTCCTTATTACGTTTCTGTGCATTGACTGTGGTAGTTCCCTTGCTGTCTATGCAGGGTCATAGATGAACGAAGGTCTTACAGGTTTGGAATGACATGAGGGTGAGTAATTAATGACCGAATTTTCAGTTTTGTGTGAGCTATCCCTTTAAGGCAGCATTCTAATTGAAATGGAACCTCATAAGTGACAGACATGCATGCTCAACATGAAGGTTTTAAATTCAGGATGTAGATTTTACACTATCTGTTTTTTATCATCCAAAATAAAATAAAATGAAATAAAATAAAATTGATGTAATATTACCATGAACTGTACAGGCCCAACAATATGCAATATTATTAACACAAAAAACGCTTAAAGCACACTGGTGGCTCGTCGACTCACACACAGTTTGAGATGTTTGAGTTTAGCATGTTGCTAAGCTAACAACACAATACTAGTATAGTACAGAATATACAAAATACATACCACATACCCAAATTGGGTAAAATAGTCAATTTTATTTGGATTAAACATTTTTTTAATGTATTATTTTCAAATGAATGAAATGAAACATTTATAATCTTTGTTTCTCTTAACTGGTACGACAACTTGTGAAGGATATGTAGATATGTGCCTTTAAATATGTCCAAAACAGCATATCTTAGAAGGCAGCATACTTTTCAGCTTGCAAATATCCCTTAAAATGCTTTCTCAGTATAGGCAGCTCTCTAGGATTTTTATAACAGCATCTAAATTCCTAATTTTTCCCATTGGCTATGTTGCATTTGACCAGTTGTCTAACCTAAGAACACCTCTTTGCCCAGAGCTGGTATAAATATGAATTCTGCATCCTGACATTACCTTGTACTTTCGTGCCATAAGAGACATTAGCAATCCAGCTCACATGTACTTGAGTCTGTAATTGCTGTCGTTCCCACACTTACATTCGCATTCCTAACATACTCTCCACTCCTGTACTTATATGAAGAAAAATTTTGACATATACATGGAAATCTGATGCACATAGTAATTTTCAGGAAAATATAGTGTAGCCACTCAAATTTGAGTCAAGCATGAGTTAACACTGAAATGTTTTCTGTTTAAATCTTTGGACATGTGTGAATATCTCTCCATGCACTGCACTAGAAAAGGTCAGTGCTTTTTATGGTATTGTAGAGCTTAATGAGCTCGGCAAGTAGCCCAGATGTGAAACCCAGTAGTATTCATGAGAATTCATGATTTTATGACCTATTGTGTCCTTCAGCGAGACACTTAGCCTACTGGTTGCTGCAGTAACTGCCCTGTAAGTTACTTTTGATGAGAAATAACAACAGAATCAGGGATAACTTCCATGTAAATGTCTTTTTTCTTCTGTGAATCACATGATCTTGTAAAGTATACCGTGAGAACATCTACTAGATAAATACTCAATATGTTAATGAAGCAAAAATGCAATGACACCTGAGCTACTTGTCACACTTTTCACTCAAGTGAATATTTCTTCATTTTTGAAAAACAGTTGTTTTATGTGTACAAAGAGATATTGTACATTTCAGCTATTACTGTTCATAAAAAACAAAACAAAACATAAGCTTAACACGTGTTGGGCCCAAGTTTACCTGTCATATATTGAGACTGATTTGAGAATAGTATATTTCAAATAGCAAGATTATGAAACATCAAAACGGAAAACGTAACATACTAAAATATCATAAAAATATTCTAACCTATGACTGTCTATTTTTAACTAGATATTTGAAGCCATTGTGACAACTAACCCAAGTCTATATGAAAATTGTCTGATTTCATTAACAAAAAGTCTGTGCCTCATGTGAAATGACTTGAATTGAAATATAAATCCACAGATAAAAGTATGGTTCTGAAAGTAGCCACAACAGATACATACATTAGTGATAAATAGCCTTTACTGCTATTCCTAATGGCTTATTTTACATAGGACCGTTCAATATGTCATGAAGCAGTAATCAGTTAACTTTACAAGCCCATGGATAAAAATGTACTAATAAACAAATGCATATAATAATATGAATAACAGGGGGGAAAACAAGTAAATGGAAGAAAAAATACATAAAAGAAAAGCCCAGGGTTTTATTTCAAATGGAAATCATTGCCATAAACCGAGTCTGTGGGTAATTTAATTTAAAAAAGTGCTCACCTCTCTGCTTCATCTGAAAGGATCGAGTTAAGGGAGCTGTACACAGGGCCTCCCAAAAAACTTGCTGGGAAGCTTCAAGAAGCCAGATAACAGCAGGCGAAACTGCCTTCAGCTGTTAGCAGAAGGAATCTTGATAAGCTGCTGGGATAAGAAAGCATCTCCTAACCTAAATGTGAATGATAGCTAAAATACATATTTACATATGCATTATTTATTTATTTTTTGCTTTGCAGTGTTTAACAGCAATAGTTCACTCCAAAATGAATGTTGTCATTATACACTCACCCTTGTTCCAAACCTGATGAAACAAAAAAGATATTCTGGTATACGAATTGGATAAGGTTTTGTTTTGTAGAAGATGCAAATGTCAAATGAATATTTTTAGATTCAGAGACTGTACACAGTGTTTGTTGCTGCACACAAACACACACAGGAACAGGGAGAACCTCTTTCATTTCTTCATAATCCAAGGATTTCTTCATAATCCTTATCTAATGTGATGCACCAGAGTGTGTAGGTTAGTGTAATGAACAAATGCTGTCCTCTTTGAGATGTATCAATGCAGCGCTGTCACAAACATCATCCGTATGCCTTTGAGGGTATTAGGACTGGATTTCAATGAACTCATCCTTTCTGTAGTCTCTCTCTGCCTCTTTGTGTTCTTTTAGTTTAGTCACCCAGGACCTTTCCTTTCTGTTTGTGTCTCCTGTTGCTTTTTTTATTTATTTTTTGAAAACTGCAGCTGTGACCATAGATGGACTATGAAACTTTTACTGTGTTTTTCTCCTTTCATCTGAGCGTGGAGCAGCTGCTCAACACACATCCTCACACTTTGTTTCTTAGACCCTTCATTTGAGCCAGACCTTTAAAAAAAAAAAACATTTGGTTGGAATATTGATAATGCATGCTATGATTTGTACCGAATTATACAATTTCTAAAAGATAACATAATTCATATATGACAAGGTGCCTTAAAAGCCTTAAAAAAGGACAAAAATAATTCAGATGCTTACAGTTTTCCATCATAAATAAACTATTTGTCATATCCGAACCCCCTCTTGTACAGTGCCTACAGTTAATCTGGAAATAAAGGCTCTTAAAAGGTCACAGTAAACGATGAGCCAGAGCTCTTGCCGAGCTAAAGGTTCTTGTGTGTGTGTGTGTGTGTGTGTATGTGGGTCTCTTTATCTCCAAATGCCTGAACTCTGTTGCTCTGATCAAATCAAATATTGGCATGCCGCTAGGCCACATCCATCTCTCTCTCACACACACTTAATAATTGATGGTCAATGCATTATTAAAGTGCTTTGACTATTAATACATGACACATGAAGGCGAGAACCATCTCCACACACATGGAAAATAATGTGGGAGGGAGTGAATCAAGGAATGGGAAAAAGAACATGCCATACAGAGGAAATAAAAACAAGACAGACAAATTCTTTCTCTCTGCATATTAAAGATGTTCCAAAACATAGTGAGCTGCCTACCTAGACAGTGTTTTATATAATATATTTATTAACTTCAGAAAAAAAAGTTTTATGCTCACCAAGGCTGCATTTATTTGAACAAAAAAAATACAGTAAATACAGTAACAGTAATATTGTGAAATAATCATACATTTAATTTTTTTTTTTAATATTTTAAAATGTTATTTATGGATGTGATGAAAGCTGAATTGTCAGCCTCCAGTCTTCAGTGTCAAATGTTCCTTCAGAAATCATTACTGATTTGTGAACCATTATTATCACAATTTTCAGGATTCTTTGATTAATTGAGAGTTTAAAAAGAACAACATAATGCATTATTGCTCAAGAACAGTATTAATTTCTTAAAAAAAAAAAAAAATTTGTGACAGAATTGCATATAAATCTCACACCTCCAGTTTCCTTTTCCAGAGAGTGAATGGACCATTAGACCAGGAGATATACAACCTTTAAGACTGAACTATTATGTCTTGAAAGGAAGAGGAAAAGTAGAGCTGTGAATGAATGCACACACACACACATTCAGGTACACGTATATAGCCTGCCTGTGTTCCCATGCACGTCCACTCACTGTCACAGAGAGACTGTTTGGTTCAGTGTTTGGAGGATCTGCGTTTGATGTTGAAAACACACCACCTGCACACATGCAAAGTAATGGCACTTTCCTGTGGCGTTATCGATCTGACAGCTTGACCCGAGGATCCACAGGAGGCTCTGGAGAATACTGGAGAGAGAGAGAGAACGAGAGACAAACAGATAGACAGCCAGGAAAACAGAGAGACAGCAGGAGAAAAAGGCACAGAGCAAATTGGCAATGACTAATAAAAAATGAAAGCTTGAAATGAAAGCGAACGATTAGTCAAGACAGATAGCAATAAACACTTATTCTCGGAACCAGACCAATAAATACACACGCAGACACACAGACGTCTCTGAGCTGCGGTTGGAGTGGGAGTGATTGTTTTAATTTAAGCTGTGATATGAAATGGTTTCCTCCACCTAGACTCATGTCACCTCGCAATGAGATTACACGTGTTATTGCACTGTAGAACTACAGTCTGTCGGGGCTGTGAGGAGAACGAGAGACTGAATCGGAGAGAGGAGGAGAAAGCAGATATAGAGACAAGGATAAAAGGAAAAAGAGAGATGGAGAGAGAGATTCCTGATAATGTTCTGTCACATGGCTCATGTCAGTGTTGCCTGATGGATTGAACTCTATGGATTGACTGTTTGAATGACTGAACGCTAGTCAAGTTCTGTAATGTGGTGCTTAAAGTTCAAACACTTTCAACTTTGACCCCATTTCCCACTGACCTTTCAAAGTGCAGTCAATGATTGCCGGCAATGACAGGTCCTGAGTGATTCATGCGTGCGTTTACATATCTAATCATGTCTTCTAGAGACCAAAGCCACAAGAAATATTTATAATATAATCTTGAATGACTCTTTTCATTCATGTATAGTTACGGTATTGTTTCCAAAAGAATCCTGTAAATAATATTTTTAAACTAATTTAAATTTACCAGCAGTTTTTTTTCATTGGATCTACTAACAAATCAAGAATTTACAAGAACAGGAAAACATCCGTTCAGAAGTCAAATTTATGCCATATTTTTGTATATGTTCTTATTGTTTTGATTGATATGTAGTTTGCAAATATAGTTTTGGCAGAATACATGGCAACTTTGCTTGTCAACGTACAGTCATGTTTTTGCTCACATAGGGAAGCAGAAGAGAACAAGGGGTAAAAGAGCAACAAAATGGGGGAATAAGAAAGGAAGGTGCTTTGGCCAGTTGAAGGAAAAACGTAAAACAAACTGCAGCCATTATGTTCTGCCATGTTATCTCAGAGACAAGATACATAGAGCTCTTGAAAATGTGACAGTACAAACATGCAAAGATATGCAAACACATACCATGCATAATTACCACACCTGATTGCTTGATGAAAGATGCACATATGGTCTACAACCCATCTCTCTCCCAGCACTGCTGAACTCAGTTGCCTCCAACCGGTGTGCCTTCCCAGAATGCAGTGCTCTGACACTTCAGCACACTTCAGAATTTGTCACTGCTTTCATAGTCCCTTTGCACCAAACCAGAATATATTTTTAGCCTCTATGCTGCCTTGTGTGCCCCTCCTGTGTCTCATTTTCAAACCTAGAACAGAAAGTTTTTCCTTAGAACTTTAGCATTGATTGACACTCTGTCTTTGTTTACTTGTCTGAACATGTTCACACAAAATACTGGAGGGATCTAATATGCATATGCAACTTTAAAAGCATACTTATGAATTTTGCATGACAAAGCCTGTGTAAGCCACAAATTAACTTCTATATGCTTTTCTCAAACAGGAAAGGGGGACCTGATCGGATCAGACTCGCTGACGAAAGAGCAGGTGATAAAGACCAACGCAAACGTGAAAGCACTGACGTATTGCGACCTGCAGTACATCAGCCTAAAGGGACTGCGAGAAGTTCTGCGCCTCTATCCTGAATACGCCCAGAAGTTTGTCAGCGAAATTCAGCACGATCTCACCTATAACCTGCGGGAGGGCAGTGGAGCTGACGTGAGTGATGCTTGCAAGCACACATGATGGTATTTAGGGCAAAGGGTGACAATCCCAGAGTATTACCTTTGATTCTACAGCCTTGACTGTAAAGGTCAAGCAGTGTGTGCATGTGCTTTTTTTAGCCCGAATCATGTGCATGAGGGACTGAGGCAATTACCACGAACGTACAGGTCAGGAGTCGATACATCGCCTAGGATCGGATTATCAATATTATACCTATATAATCCTATAAGTCCTATAAATAGATCATCGCTCAAACAGAGAAACACGATACTAGTCGCCTTCATGATCATTTATTATGTTTCATATTCTCTGCTGTGTCAATTTTGTTTCAGATTTTTCCTATAAAATTATTTAAATAGAAATATTACACAGAGTGTACATACAGTTCATACATAGTTTTTGGACAGTTCACCCAGAAATGAAAATTCTGTCGTCATTTACTCCAACCTATGGAATATAAAAGAAGATATTCTTAGAAATGTCTGTTTTGTTTTTCCTGCAGAAGAAAAAACAGTAATACAGGTTTGGAGGGACATGAAGGTGATGACAGAAATTTCATTTTAGAGTGAACTATTCCTTTAATTGGCATAGCTCAGATAAAGTGGTCTCCATTTACACTTTTTCTTTTTGTTTGAATCCTATTAATAATTTTGTACATTTATAAAGAGCTTTTCTCACATAATTTAATCCCATTGCTGATGAAGAGGGGGATAAAATAGATATTTAAAAGTATTTAATTTGTGATTTTTCTGTAACTCAGCTAGTACAGAATGACGCTAACAAAGCTCTTAAAATTACATTTCCAGGCTATATGTGACCCTGGAGCACAAAACCAGTCTTAAGTCACTGGGGTATATTTGTAGCAATAGTCAACAATACATTGTATGGGTCAAAATTATTGATTTTTCTTTTATGACAAAAATCATTAGGATATTAAGTAAAGATCATGTTCCATGAAGATATTTTGTAAATCTCCTACCGTAAATATATCAAAACTTAATTTTATTAGTAATATGCATTTCTAAGGACTTCATTTGGACAACTTGAAAGGCCATTTTCTCAATATTTAGATTTTTTTGCAACCTCAGATTCCAGATTTTCAAACAGTTGTGTCTTGGCCAAATATTGTCCTATCCTAACAAACCATACATCAATGGAAAGCTTTTTTATTCAGCCCTTATGACTGATATATATATATCCAAAAAAATAAAAAATACCTTGCTACGTCTACTGCGTTAGGCTAACCAAGACTTGTCATTTGCACTTATATATTGTTGCTCTTTTGTTAGTTTTGATTGCTTCTATTGTCCTCATTTGTAAGTCGCTTTGGATAAAAGCATCTGCTAAATGACTAAATGTAAATGACTGGTTTTGTGGTCCAGTGTCACATATATTGTTTGCTTTATTCTGAAACATGCTTCAATTGTTACAATGTTGCATTTGCTGGTTTGGTTCACTTCCACAAGGCAATATTTCAAAGCGTATCAAAATGTGTTTATGCAAGTCATCATGCAACGTGATCTCATGATAATTTGTATGTATTTTACGTAAAATGTGGTACTATAAAACATACATTTACTTACGTTTTTACAGGCTCTAAAACGTACAATACTGACGTACTTTCAGCCTCTAAACGTACAATACTGACGTATTTTCAGCCTCTAAACGTACAATACTGACGTATTTTCAGCCTCTAAACGTACAAACATTCACTGCAGAGGATCCATTGGTGAGCAAGTGATGTAATGCTAAATTTCGCCAAATCTGTTCAGATGAAAAACCAAACTCATTTATATCTTGGATGACCTGAGCATGAATATATTTTCAGCAATTTTTCATTTTTGGGTGAACTATTCCTTTAAGCAAATATGTTGATCTTCACACCAACGTGATCTCATGATAATTCATATGTATTTCACATAAAATGTGGTTCTATAAAACGTACATTTATGTACGTTTTTACAGGCACTAAAATGTACAATACTGACGTATTTTCAGCCTCTAAACATACAATACTGATGTATTTTCAGCCTCTAAACGTACAAATACTGACGTATTTTCAGCCTCTAAACGTACAAATACTGACGTATTTTCAGC
>NW_015552538.1:3134026-3151996 GCF_001515605.1 Sinocyclocheilus anshuiensis
ATAAACAAAACCACTGGTAAATAAAGCGCACCTTAGTATCGATATTTTTTGTTTGAGTATCGATACTTTCGATTCTCGCGTCAGTATCGATATATCGATACTTCGGTTCGATACGCCCATCCCTAGTTTGAATGATGCGCGCACGCCTTCATGTCACGAGTTCAGGGAGTGGATCGGGAAAATTATCTGGATAATATTTTCAGCGATTAACAACATAAATTCTGCTCTGGATCACACAAACCTACTGTATTCCGCCAAAGAGGACTGCGGGTGCAACGCATCATCATTTGGATTACTTGGTACTGCTTTTGACATTTTTGCAATAAATAAATTATTGTAATGGCATTTAGGCCTATCTGTCTGTCATGTTTTTCTTATACTGTACAGAAATGTTTAGGTTTATAGGTAGGAGTGGAATTAGCGACTAAATTATTATTTTTTTACTAAAATGGTTATTTTCCTGCATATTTCGGTCATTTGCGTTTTATATCCTTTTATATTCGCTATAAAATGGGTAGGTTAAGGTTTGGGGGCAGGTTAAGGGGTCTAAAAATCTAAATTGCGTATTAATAAAATAATAAAAAAAAAATGCATATTCGCTATAAAATGGGTAGGTTTAGGTTGGGGGGTAGGTTAAGCGGTCTAAAAATCTAAATCGCTTATTGATAAAATGAAAAAAATGCATTGATACGAATATCTTAATGATATAAAAGATACGTAAATATTTTTACGTTTTTTAGCTAAAAATACGTAGCGATTTGTACGTTTTAAACGTTGAAATACGTCTAAATTGTACGTTTTAGCATTAATAAAAACGTACAAAAGTGTACGTTTTGTGCTTGTAAATGTTACGTATTAATACCTACGTATAAACATGAGACCAGTATTTTCCTGCGTATTTCGGTCATTTGCGTTTTATATCCTTTTATATTCGCTATAAAATGGGTAGGTTTAGGTTTGGGGTAGGTTAGGGGGTCTAAAAATCTAAATCGCTTATTGATAAAATGATAAAAATGCATTGATATGAATATCTTAATGATATAAACAATACGTAAATATTTTTACGTTTTTTTAGTTAAAAATACGTAATGATCTGTACGTTTTAAACGTTGAAATACGTCTAAATTGTACGTTTTAGCATTAATAAAAACGTACAAAAGTGTACGTTTTGTGCTTGTAAATGTTACGTATTAATACCTACGTATAAACATGAGACCAGGCTGGCAAGTCACATGTGAGTAAAACTTTCCCCTTATTAGTTAGATTGCATCTGTTTATATTCTGTTATTCCGCTCATAGAATTAAAAACTGCTACTTATTAAGTAACGCATTTCCAGTTACAGCTTGGTTTGTTGATTCATTTGGTCAGATTGCTTTCTCACCACAAACAAGAAAACCAACCAATAAGATGCACATTTTTGGTCACATGCCCAGAACTACTGCTGTCACGAACAGGTTGTTTGACAGACAGAAAGAAAGAAAGAAAGAAAGAAAGAAAGAAAGAAAGACCTGGAAACATGTACAGTATACAGTCTTAAAAATAAAGATACTTCACGATGCCACAGAAGAACCTTTTTTGTCTAAAAGGTTCCATAAAGAACCTTTAATATCTGAAGAACATTTCTGTTTCACAAAAGGTTATTTGTGGTGAAAGAAGGTTCTTCAGATTATCCACCTTTTTCTTCAACGCGGAAGTAAGCCTATGGGCGAGACTTACGGTTCATTAGCCTCTATAGGGAAATAATGAGGGGAATAACAATGTGCTGTTAACAATATGTTTGCACTATACAAACCAGTGTTTGTAATTAAGATAATGCATTAAAATAATATGGTAAGATATTTTCAATACATTACATTACATTTAGACATTTAGCAGACGCTTTTATCCAATTTTCAATATCAAGCAGCAAAACAAACTGTTTTGTAGAGCTAAAAATAGCTGGACCCGTGTGCGAGACCGTAAGCGAAACCAATAGATTTTACAAATGGCCGCGCCCATTTTTACAGGAAGAAAAAGGTGGATAAAAAGGTAAGAAAAAGATGGTTCTTTAAAGAACCTTTGACTGAATGGTTCTTTGTGGAACCAAAAATGGTTCTTCTATGGCATTGCTGTGAAGAACCATTTAAGCACCTTTATTTTTAAGTGTAAATATTGTTTGACGCAACTTTCTTCTCCATGACAAGCATATTAGAAACAGAAAGTTGTGCAGCATTGCTTTGTTTACCGTAGTAACTGGGGTAACCGTTGTATTTATGCTTTTCATACCGAACATCCAGGCTGGTGAGAACAGTCACTTTTGAAAAAAGTGTTTGCCGAATTAATTATTAAAAATGCAAGAAATGTAAATCTGTAACTCTCTACTGCACACCAGTTGTCCATAGTGAATTTGTGCATGTAGAGTTATGAGCTGTGACCTACAGACTGGAGGTATGTGTGTGTAACGGTGCAGTGCCCACATCCACAACCAGCGGAATACAAAATAGATCCCCATCTGCTGTCTTTGGCATCTTTCCTTCCTTGCACATTCTCGAAGTCTGTGTCCTTTCCCTGACTAAGATAAAGCCCCTTCCCCCCCTCATCTTCAAGATGCACATGTATGCCTGTGCACGAGACCCCTCTCTCTTATACACACACACACACACACACACACACACACACACACACACACACACACACACACACGCGCGCATTCTCCCAGCCTTGAGTATAACTTGTGAGGACAGGAATAGCAGCATGCTGCGGTTTGGAGTATGTGCCGATACTAAGAATAGCACAGAGGGAAGGCGGGGACTCCATGCTGGCTGGGTCCCCCGCGCCTCTCGTTTCAGTGCTATTTTTATCTTACAGGATCCAATCTTAGCTCGAGGCGCGGGGGACCCAGCCAGGGGGGGAGAGGTGCCTCTTTTCTCTCCTTTTCACTTTTTCCTGCAGTGCTGCTTCTGCAAGGTGTCACATGCAGCTTTCACTCCAGCTGGAGAAAGATATCGTTGTGTTTGAGGAGAGAAAGAGAGGGAAGGAATGATGGTTGGTGAAGTGGCAGGTACATAACATGTGAATATATACAAGATACTGTTGCAGCTTTAACCCTACATCAAATCGTTTTTCAATAGGATATACAATTTGAAGGGCATTATGAAGGGATTTGTTTGACCTAGACCACCCAGTACACCCTATCAGCTCAACTGTATAGCAATGCGCTCTCAAAACACCTTAGCAACCGCATAGAAATGCCCTGGCAACCAGCAACAATAGCTTGGCATCTTGGCAGAGACTTTCGCATACGCAAGCACTTCATTTCCTTCAGAAAATGTAAAAATCAAGTTTGTGTGTGCCATGAGACATAGCAGATCAGCATCGATGCTCATTTCACATGTATGCAACCCCAGAATGCACAAGGAATACTAATGAACACACATTCGCACATACAGTTGCACGTAATTGCAGAGCTGGTGAGAATAGACGTGTGATTATTGGGGAAGCTTCCCTATTACTGTTTGACTGTGTGTGTTTGTGCACTGGAGCTTTGGAAGAAAAAGGTAATGCATTCTTTCCTCTCTTTCTTGTTATACTTAGCTGTGATTGACTGAATTTGGCGACTCGAGGGACATGGAAATGCCTGAATAAACACCTCGTTCTCTGGAGGAGGGGAGGGAGGGAAAGAAAGTGAAAACTTCTGTAGAAACACCAATTTAAGCATCTTACACACATGCACACATGCTCCCCTCGTGCCACTGGAGTCTGTGTTACTAAGATTGGAAGGAGATTGCTAAAAATAAATTCTGCTTTAGGTGGGGTGTGGGACTGCAGACCGAGCGTGGGGGTGGAGACCATGAGAGGAACGGGGAAAAAAACAAGATGCGAAGAAAGAGAGAGGAAGGGTGCGGAGAACGGGAGGGGGGTTGCTGATAAAGATGGAAAGATTTCAGTCAAATTGAATAGGGGAGAACAAATGGAGGGATGGGAAGAAAGGGATGGGGGAGACGTTAATTAAGATTTGCTCAAAACCTTTTATTTTTCCTTCTCTTTCCTTCCTGGTTTATGTTTGTTAGTAATAGAGGGATGTGGGCTGTGTGTGTGTGTTGCCACCCTATAGCGACGGACTTTGATTGACATTGTCTTTTATGTGTTTTGACAAAACAAAAATAAACAGTGCCGCCTCTCCTCTCTGCAACCTCTTCTGTGGAGCCGCAGAATAACGCTGCTTGCAGCCATTCTTTTTATGACATTCTAAGAACATGCAGTGCTGAGAGTTAACAACCAAGAAATCGAAAAAAAATTTTAGCTTCTACAAAGACAGTGTTTTTGTGGGCAAAAACCAATTGAGGTTCCTTAATCTAGTACAATGGAAAATATGCAGAGAGTTGAGCTAGAGGTTGAGAAACATGGTAGAGAGGAAGAGTGGAACAAGAAAAATCAACAGGCTGTGTTAGTCTGCCACGCACTGGTCATAACTCTTTACTACCCATTTGAAAATAATTTTCAGAATTACTTGCTATTGAAGACCACGAATGGTTTTATAAATATAAATTGTTATTTAATAACTAGATTTGCATTTTTAGAAGGAAGTGCTTGCAAGGGCACAGTAGAATAGGGTTAATGTTGGAAGTAACCCCCACTGTAAAAAATGACTGAATTTAACGGTAAAAGACTGTAAAAATGCTACAGTAAAAACCTGTTAAATGGTTAACAGTAAATTCCCCTACTATATACAGTGAAAAACTGTATTGGACATTACATGTATTGGACATTAATTTTACGGTAGTATACCGTTTTTGGAAGTGAAAAAGACCGTATAATTTACAGTGAATAACCATAAATTGACATTCCCAGAATTCCCTGCATTACATTTCAAATTTGATGTTTTTTTGTTGAAATAACTATGTTTCTTCTTAGTTTTTTCTTATCAGTTTTGTATATTAGGGTTGTGTGTTACACCTAATGTTGTTAAATTAATGTTTATTGCATTATTTCAGTTTCATGTGTGTTACCATGATGGTGTTTGGTGTTTGTATGAATGACACTGTACACCTTCTATATATGTTATTATCTAAAAGCTGCTTGTGATGGGCTTTGGTTCATCATGTGACTTTCTCATCACCACCTGCATTTGGTGGTTATCAGTGTATTACAAAGGTGCAAAACAGATTTCAGTACTTCAGTAGGTTGGTATTTTAACATGTCAGTTAATTAAAATACGGTATTTAACTGTAAATTTAAGTTAAAACCATAAAACCTAAAACGTTGCTAACGTATTTTTTACGGTAAAATTCCGGCAACCACAGCTGCCGTTTTTTTACCGTAAATTTTACGGAATTTTTTTTACAGTGTAGGTTCAACACAATTCCACAGTTTCATGGCAGTGAAAAGTGATTATAGATAGCTAAATAGATGTAAGATCACAATTGTGACCTTGCACCACAAAACCAGTCTTAAGTGTAAATTTTTCGAAATACTGCTGAATAAATAAGCTTTCCATTGATGTATGGTTTGTTAGGATAGGACAATATTTGGCTGAGATACAACTATTTGAAAATCTGGAATCTCAGGGTGCAAAAAAATCAAAATATTGAGAAAATCACAAAATATCTTCATGGAACATGATCTTTCCTTAATATCCTAATGATTTTTGGCATAAAAGCAAAATGTATAATTTTGACCCATACAATGTATTTTTGGCTATTGCTACAAATATACACCAGCGACTTAAGACTGGTTTTGTGCTCCAGGGTCACAGTTTAGCAAATAACTGCAGGTGATAAGGCCAGTCACTATTCAGTATCCAAACTTTGCAGTCAGATGTGAACATTTCGTTCAAGACGAAGAATGGAGGATTTTCAAACTGTAGAAACATACTGTATATACACTAACATTCATGTTTTTGAAAGAGATCTCTTTATTTGATAAAAAATACAGTAATATTGTGAAACATTATAACTTAAAAAAACTCTTAAAATGTAGTTTATTTCTGTTAAATTTTTTAAAGCCATTACTCCAGTCTTCAGTGTAACATGATCTTTCAAAAATCATTCTATTTTTTTATATTTAAACAAATGATCAGAATCAAACTAAGAGGCATGAGCTGAATAATAATAATAATAAAATAGAATGGCTGAGAAGTAGTTACCTTGCGAGTACTGTAGTAAAATAACTCTAATTTTACCACTTAAACTCACTTCTGCTGATCTAAGGCATGTGTATCTACTGCATTTCATACAGACACAAACATAACTAAATCTGCTCTGTCTCTCTCAGCTGGACTGGGAAAGCAATGGTGGTCTGGTGAAGAAACTTCCTGCTATCCGTGAGGACGATGAGAATGATGAGGAGCAGCACTCCGTGTCAAGGGCCCCACGTTCTCCCCTTCGCCTGACCCGGGGCCTCAGCTCCCCCCTGAGATCACCTCTTCTCCCCCCTCGCCCCTTCCGCCCTCCGTCAGACCACACGCGACCCGCCACCCTCCAGATCCCTGTGGTCAGTTTCAGCAGCGCTCCACCAGAACTCAGCCCCAGGTACACACACATCGCACATCACATCCTCAATGAGCTGTAGCCCTCTGGTGGCTCTCATAAGAACTTTACTGATTCATAATTTAGAAGTATCCAGCTTCCATGACAACCAATTTGGGTGGAATAGCTGCTTGCTCTAGTAATTGGCTCTTCAATTTTATACTAAGAATTCAAGACTTATCTACAACTTGAATTTAATGAGCAAAAAGTAAAGGAATCCATTTCTATCTAGGCATTTTTATATTACATTATCAGTCAAAGGTTTGGAATAATTAAAATGTTATTATGTTTTTGCAAGACGACTCTTATTTTAATATATTTTAAGATGGAATTAATTCCTGTGATAGCAAAGCTGAATATTTAGCAGCCATTACTTCAGTTTCAGCGTCACATGATCCTTCAGAAATCATAATGGGAATAAATTACTGTACATGAACAACAATGCATTTGTCTGATGTCTCTGCAGGTTTGTGGATGGCATAGAGACAGAAAGCAATTCCAGCGCAACACAAAGGTTTGAGTTCGGTCCCACCCTACCTCAGAGCGGTCCTCCATCGCCTTACCCAGGTACATACACAACTACAACACAGAATGCGATTTCTGGAAGGAAATATTATGAAGTAATATTTCCAAAAATAGACTGTCTTGCACAGTCAGACTTATTCTGCAGCTTATTCTGTCCAAGAAACGCCCACTTAGACAGGAAGGGACCATCTGATCAATATGTAAAAGCCAACTTTTTTTTTTTTTTTAACGTGACATTTAGGGCTGGTACATCTGAAATTGGATATGAACCTCAAAGCAATACAGAATATTTTGCTGCTCAGGGATATTTGTCCCACTAAATGTCTCAATCAAAACTCTTAAGTCCTTTGAGGATAAGACTTGATGCCACAGACCTTGAACTTTACAAACCTTAGCAAATCCATTTATTAATGTTTCCTTTCAATCATTCGTCGTAACAGCTTGGGAACTTCACTAATGCAACTTCTGATACACAGTGAGAAATTAAAGCTGGCCAATCAGATTGCAGCTCTTACAAGTTTTGTGTGCAATATGGATCAGACGGTCAGGGAACTTCAGGGAACTTCTTCATCCATCCAATCTTTCCCCTTCCTCTCTACAACAAACTCATTTTGTGCGGGTTTGTTTGCAGTGAACCAGGAGCAGCTGGAGACCAAGCAGAGCATCACCAAACTGAGTGAGGAGGTAAGTGAAACAAACACATTAAATCAGAATAAATCAAATTATATTCAACATAAATATAAACATGCTTTCCCTGGTTTCACGTCAGTGTGACGCAAACCTCCAGATCAATTCCAATCTCAAGTACTACAACAATGTGGATAGAGTTTTAGTACTCGGAACTGGAATAGGTATTGAGTGCAGGACAAGACCAAGACCATGGAAATATGGTTTGGACTCGGACAAACTCCTGAGTACTACAACACTGCACAACTTGCAGCTTATAAAATCCTTTTATATCTGTAAAGATGTCTGAAAAGTAGATCAGGCTCTACCAAAACCAATAAGCCACTAGAGGCCATGCATTACATTGATTTTACCACTTTTAAAGGGTGTAAGTCAAGAGGCTTATTGATTTTTGTAAAAAAGGCTGCACTACAGCACTATCATAAAATACATCTTTGTTCAGTAAGTACAGGATAATATAGCGTAAGCTGGTCAACATTGCAAAATAAACCCAGAGAGACTGATCAGGACCCTGATGTCAAGCGAAAAGCTCTTTATATCGTAAAACGACTTAATTTTGTGATTCGAGAGACATGCAGCCACTACAGCCATAAGGAAATAGTTACCTGGGACATTGTTTAATGTGAATAGCTTTGAATGAAGAACATCCAGTCAGATTTCATAGCCAGAACTATATGTTCCATAACTTACATTCTGTTGATCTCATTTACAGATGACTAGTCTATCCCAGCAAGTCTCTCAACTGAGCAAAGAGCTACAGGAAATGACACGTCTCCTCCGGCCCTTGCTTGTCATTGGATCTCAACCTCTCCTGACAGCCCTCAGTCCAACAATGCCTCCATCTCCCAGCAGTAGCAGCGGTCCAACTATATCCACGCCACCAGCTCTTTCGCCCACAGCCCCATGGTCTGCACCGCTCAGACCTACTTGCTCCCTATTGGACAGCACAGACACTGGGAGCATTGGCTTGCCCAGCTGTCTCATACCCACCAGCCCGCCGCAGAGACCCCAAGCACAGGCTCAGGCAGGCTGTTCGAGTGGACCTTCCTTGCCAGTCCTTCTTTCTCCAGTGACAGCCCAAACGGATGGAGAAGGCACCCAGGCAGCTTCAGCCCAGCCACTGCAAACCAGCCATCCTGCATCCCCATCTCTAACCTTTTCCTTCTCGCTCCCTACTTTCCGCTCCCAGTCTACTTCCTGCTCTCCCTGCCAGGGTCCTCACCGACCTGCCAGTCACAGCAGAGGTTTGCTACCTCGACCCCCCTCACAGGACACCCCACCTCCACCACCCTCTCATTGCTCTGCACCACCCTCGATCAGTAACTCTCCTGGTGACCACAGGCTGGGGATCAGTCCGTTTCCCTCATCCCCTTCCTCCACTGCCACCGCCCCTCGGGTCCAGCCACAGTCGTGCACCCCTCCTTCTTGTCCGCACACCTCCCCACCCTTGCCCTGCTCCCTGGACTCCCTGCCAGAAACCCAGGCCTCTTTTGGCACCTCACGGTCCCCGCAGAACCCCAGGCCGGGACCTCCTCAGTTAGAGTTTGAGATGCAAGAATGGGCAGCAGGAGGGAGGCCTTCCACAGAGCATATCAGCTTTATAGATGAAGAGGGACCAGCACTGTGAGAGACTGAAAGATGAATACTATGACTAGTTGACTTAGCAAATAGGGGAGCGGTGAACTGGGCCGACTGCAATTACCCCAACACACCTACTTTCTGAATGACAGACAAAACTGATTGCTGTTCCTTCAGGACGACACTTGTAATTGGACAGCTTGTGGCTCTGTTCCAAACCCTAGTGAGCTATCTACTTATAAACAGCATTTTTAGGCATCGTAGGCACGCTACTGACACCTTTGATGATGCTTTCTTTTAAAAAATACCTAGTTTTGGCTAAAATCTATATCACTATCATATGTATGCATCACGGATAAGACATCTCAGAATGCATTCAGTGAAACGTTTTATCCAGCATTGTCCCACCTTGTTACCTAATACAAAACCACATGAGACTCTAAAGCTGCATTCATACCATGCCGTAATTACTGTTATTCTAATTATTCTTCCATTAAGTCATAGTCAATTATGAGAATTATTAGACAGAAATATTACAGAAAAGCTACATCTTACTGCTGAAGCCACTGCTATTTTGAGTGTTCCCACATGATTTTGTAGTGGTCAGTAGTACAAGTTGAAGCTCATAAAATTCAGTTTATGTAATTACACAACCTACAAGGACGTGAATGCTGTTTACAAGTCGGAATCTTGTAATTGAAGTAATATCAACATGCACATTTGTTCACAGCAGGCTCCGGTCTCATTTTAGCATGCTGCTAACGCTAACAGAACTTGTCAACAAAGAAAAGTATTGATAGGAACAGTTCCATATAATTATAAATTAAAATGTTTAGTCTAATATTGTGTGTTAGACTCTGTTGGAATCAACTGTGAACAAGTATCTTGTGCTGTTGGTTAGGCTAATGTGTTTTGATGGCGTTTAGTATGGATATGGGAACTTTTCAGCTGGTCAGGCTGAAAGAATGCTATTTTTCAGCAAGGAGAATTGCTACTCATGAAAACGGTTTCAATTCGGTCATCTATGAAGTTCCTTTTTGGTTAGATTGTAGCTGCCTATGTAGACAGCTTATAATAAGGTAGCTTACTATGATTTGGAACAGAGCCACTATGGTATTCACCACTTGGGAGCACCTCAGTACCTGACATCAGCCAGTTAGTTCCTCTGAGCACAACTTCATGGAGTTCCTCATGGAGGCATTATAGGGTCTTCACAGGCATCATTGTCAACATAAAGCATGGTGACCAGAACTGCGAAGATCACACTGTGGTCATACATTGCTATGGGAATTTAATATAACAAGTAAAAATACACTGATTGCCTTGCATGGCTGTGCACTAATCATGCACAGAATACCGGAAATGTCAGGTGGTGTTTCTTATCGCTGTTTTACCAAAACAATGTTTTTACTCTACAAATTACCCACCTTCCCTGTTGAAAAAACCATCATATGCTGGTTAGGTATGTTTTGACGCTGGGATGAATCGAGTTCATATTTGAATTTCCAGAATTGATAAATGAATGAGCTGTCACAACACATTATCCATAATACTTCATTTGTTTCAATCAGTCTGTCCCAAGCCACTTAACACATTTACTAGCCAGAATCATGAGTTGCATATTTAGTCAGATTGGAGACCTTGGGAAATGCCTGTCCTCCACTTCTAAAAAATGATAAATTTCAGTCGGTTTATAGATGTATTCATTATATTCAGTCAAAACAAATATGATTTAGAGGAAGCTGAAAGTGTAACACTTCGCTCACATGCACATATACAACCAGGGTCCAAAATTAACTTTTGCAACACCCGCATATAGTGGATGAATTGAGATCATTCATATGGTAATTCATTCATTCTATATATAGATAGATAGATATATTTTATCAATAGTGATAGGGAATACACACACACACATTCCCTATCACAATTGATTTATTTAGCACATTGACATTCACAGTATCACAATTAATCCACCCATCATAAAAAAAAAAAAAAAAAATTTGGTTTCATTTCAGTGGTTTGTCATAATTTCTACAGCTATTACAATAGAAAAAAGTTCAAATTTTCACTTGCATTGCTTAGATTGGATTTGTTCAAGTTGCAGAGCAGCCAAAACTATCATTCATACAGTGTAAAAAAAAACAAAAATGTATGTGGAAACTGCTAAACGCATTACCAGCCATCTGGCTGTTTCATTTACTCGCCAAAGCCAATTAACTCACATTTGCACTTGGCAAGTGTTAATTTTTGACCCTGCACACACCATGCATGACATGCTAAGCACTCTAGCATGTATTAGCCTAAGTCATGTTCTGTTGCCCAAGTTACACATTTAAAAGAAGTCATAACAGGCATACTCAAGACAATCATCAGAATACCATACAGATCAAAATGCTCAAACTACATCATTGTAACATGTGAAACAGTAACCATATTTAGCAGTCAGACTATGAAGGGGTCGGCATGCCATATGCTGAGCAGCCCATGTAGGGTTCTGAGAGCTTGGCATGACACCTAATGAACAGCCACAGAAGTTAGCATATCTACAACTGAAATAAACACATATACACAGCTTTAGCCATCCAGCCAGCGTGCCTTCTCATTAAATATAAACAAAAAATCTTATAACACTCCCCATTTTTCAGCTTTCACAATACTTGTCAAAAAAAAAAAAGCTGTTGGTCGTTTCACAGTAGAGAGGCACTGCACTTTTATTTCACTGATCTATTTATTTAATGATTTTATGTATTTATCTAGCTATCTGCTATCCTGATAAGAATAGACTCCCATGAGGAACCTCACAGATGATTCTTGCAGCTGGTGCCCAACAGAAGCAGAAACACCTCAAACTGAATTCGTTCCTCACCACCGTGTGATTATGGATTTCAGTAATGAAGATCACCTCAGCATCTCTATGATATCTGATGACCAGCAAGAGACTGGCTGAAACAGAGCAGCCAGTGTCACTTCTTTTCACTAGTTGCCATATAATATGGCACATCTCTTGGAACCAGACTGATATCATCTCGTTTTATCAGTTTGTTGGACACATGGCACGTGCGCCATCTGTCCACCCTAACGTGTACTTGCTTGAATAGGGAAGGGGCACGTTGTTTATAACACAGAATACTTTGGTTTCTATTTTCTTTACCTAGGTCAGGGGGTACAAATATGGATAGTAGAAACTTTGATGGACTTTGGGGTCTGGGGTTTCCTGCATGTCCATTTAATTTGCATGAGGAATGTGCCTGCATATATGGGGGGAGGGGTTGAACTGCACGACCCAAGGCAAACGGGTCCAGATGTATTTTATTAACTGTAATGAGGTTTATGAGAGACACTTACCAGGATAATAAAACAAAAGGTGATGTTTTCTAAGAATAAAGTGTTCTTCTGTGTTCCTTTTAAAACTACTTTATCAGAAAAATTCATAAAATATAAAGCATATTTGGTTGATTTTAAATAATTATTTTAAGTCAACCAAATACTTTAGTTTGTCAATTTATTGTTTTTTATTTTTTTTTATTTTTTGGGGGGGTTTTCTGCTACATTTTTGGACACAAAAGTAGAAGAAAGGACATTTGGATTCAAACCATAGACTGTAAAAAAAAAAAATCAAAACCTATCATGACACCACACCCTGTTTTTATAGCATCAAATAACTAATTACGCAAACTTAGAAAAACAGACACTTGAACATAAATCAGCATTTTAAGAAATAAAATCATGGAAACCATCTTTGGGAAACATTTATTTGAAGTGCAACTTGATTTTTTAGTTTGGCTTAAGGGCTCATTTGTTTACTTGGAGAAGGCAGGGTTTATGACCTGTACTGCAGTCAGCCACCAGATGGCAATCAAAATGTTAAGTCTTCACTTTTCAAGATGTGTATTTTTCTTGATTCAATCATGTTTTCCCCATATGAGCACCAAGGCTAAACATATCTGAAACATGTGATAACTGACAGAGTTCATCATCAGTTAGTCATTCAGAATATTTAGATTTTTCTGCAACATTTCTGTGGTAGAAGATATGATATTATTTGGGAAAAAAATAGGTCACAGGCAGGATTCAAACCAGTTTTTCCAACATAAGCACCAAAGCCTGACATTTCTAAACCATGTGATATCTGCTAGGCCTCATCTCCAAGCTCTTCTGTGCTAAAAAGCCCTTCCCAACCCAGAAAAAAGACACAAAGCAGTGGGCTGCACCATGGCAGAGGCCTGCATATATTTGAGTGGAAATATTCACTATAGAGCTTCAAAAAGGGAGTTATGAGGACACTGATTTGTGTAGAGATAAAGATAGTGAAAATGAGAAAACAAGGAACCTGTGTAAAGAGCAAACAAACTTTCACCTTCTATGTGGGGTTGGATGTTTTGGACGAAATGTCTTTGTGTATGACCCAACATGCTGCCTCTCCAGACATACCCACATCAGCCTAAATTACAGAGAGGAAAATACAAAGGGGGAAAACAACCTGCAAGGGAAATTAAAAATCAAAAAAATATATTTATATATTTATATTTATATTTATATATATTTACGAGGTATGTATCCACAAAAAAGAACAAAAACAAGTCTTTTTCTAACCTTGTGTTAAAGTCCCAATTAAAATAATAATAATAATTGTTACAATAATAATAATATCAATAGTAAATCGGCAAACCAAAATAAGGAGACTAAGCTCCTAGAAGCGTAGCACTGAGAGGTCGGTCAGCTTTCTCCAAAGGGAGTCCAAAGCGTCAAAGCCTCAATCCACCAGGTGGCACTGCAACAAACTTTGAGGAGCTTTTTTCCCTTCACATTAAGTGCAAAAAACAAACAAACAAAAATATAATAGTTCCAAGAGTTCAGCAGAAATGTATTAAGCCAATGTAGCTGAAAGCCCAAAAGGTGTTGTGGCCCCTTGGAAACCGTGTCTCTTGATTTATGAAGCTGTTCAGGGTCTCTACAACAAAAGGTATCTTGTGCAACAAAACAAAAGGAAGAGCAAAACGAAACTCGAATCTAAAACAAAAACTCAGGAGATGTGATCCTCTTAGAGATTGTTATTGAGGCCGTTTCCCGTCTTCCTTCGAGGTCATGCCAAATACTGCTGCATAGCCGTTTTTGCCCTGAGAGAAAGAGGGAGATGTGTAGAGTCAAATCATTATGGCAACAACCCAAACAAAAGATGAAACAACTACCAACAGATGAATGAAAGTCTGTCCATCACCTGTCACAGAGGTTGGGATCTGATGCCTGGGTGAGTTTGTGTAAGATATCAACAAAGCCCATGTCCTTTAGCTTGTCTTGTCTCTCTTGTGAGCCTGGAGGAAGCGGAAAAACACAAACTTGTACTCTTGACAATACACAAAGAGTCCTATTTAACTCGAGGACTGGTCTCACTATCAGATATAAATAAACAACACCAAATCTTAACAAAATGTATTTCCAATGCTGCACTGTTGTCATTCTCGGAAAAAGGATCAGATGCCTGAACCAATTGTTTAGAGGAGTAATAATAATACTACTAATAATAATAATAAGTATAAAATATTATTATTATTTAATAAAAATATTAATATGATTATATAAATATTTAGGACAAAGTTAATGTTAAGATGTTAATATTTCATAAGTATTTTCCATTGCATTTAATTAATAACACCATTAAATTTAACATAATGACTTTGTTTTATTGTCTTCTTTCTTTAGAACATTGAATGTCTTAAATTAAACTGTATATTTAGATGGAAATTTAAATATATAGCCCCATTTCCACCGCAGGAACTTTCCTCAGGAACTAGGGACTTTGGGCCGGTACTCGGTGTGTTTCCACCACAGGAACCAGGATCTAAATAAAGTTATAGGTAAAACTTTGCCCCTCAGAAAGTCCCTGCTCGCGAGGTAGTACTTTTTCAAATGTCTGGAACTTTCGGGGGCGGCACTTGGGCGCTAAACATGCTGATTGGTTGAGTTCACGCAGCATTTTTTCAACCACCATTTATTTGCATCATTGTTTTTAATATTACTGATATTGTGTCATGAAATGTAGTTTTAAAAGTATTTCAGGCGAGAATGTAGTTGTTTAAAACTCAAATCTGCTGTTTATTTATAAAGACAGCGCGCCTATTTGAAAATGTGCTTTGCCGATTTCGGAGACGTGAGCTCCACGCAATCAGTGGGAGCTCAGTGCTCATGTTTCTTGACGAGAGCAGCCTCAACTCGGCTAGTCCTTCTGACATTTGCCGCTGGCTCTGACGTCTCTGTAGTGGCTAAATATAAGATATAATATGTTTTCGGTAAATCTAACAGGTAATCTTTGGTCTTTATTCTATTATTCTATTAATATGTTAACATGAATATAGGCAGTGGTGTTTGATATCATATTTCTTCTTATTGTAAATACAGTGAGGAAAATTGCAGTAGCCAAGGCGAGCTGACTGACGTTATCAAGTACGCTGCTGTTTGCAGAATTACCGGACTTGAGTCGTCCCGTCCCCGGGAGTTCACACTCCCGAGTCGAATTCGCAAAGTCCGAACTACTGAGGACACAAGTCCGAAATTTAAGTACTTGGTATTGAGAAATGCTCGCAGACCAATGTCGCCAGACTATTTGCCTAATTTTCACTGTACTTTAGATCGCGATGGAAAGACAGAAAGCAACAGGTCTGGGGGAAAAAGTTCCTGGGACAAATTGTTCCAGGTAATTTCGGTGGAAAAGCGGCTTATATAATATAAAATAATAAATAAAATAAAAAACGCACACACAAATGAATAATGATTCATATTTTAATGACAGTCCTAACTGCGTTTTTACTTTAAATCTTGTTGTGTATGTTTTTATATTTGGACAAACTGACAGCACAACAGTTAAAGGGGTCATCGGATGCCCATTTTCCACAAGTTGATACGATTCTTTAGGGTTTTAATGAAAAGTTAAATTTCTCAATGGTAGTGTAAAACAACACCCTTTTTACCTTGTCAAAATCAGCTGTTTTCAGCAACTCGTTTTAGTGCATGTTCCTTTAAATGCTAATGAGCTCTGCTCACCCCACCTCTCTCTTGCGTGGGGTGACCAGCCGTTCTCAGTGTTGCCAACTTAGCAATTTTGTTGCTAAATTTAGCAACAAAATTAGTTGGCAACACTGGCCGTTCTCATGAGGCTGTTTACTTTAGCTGCAGAACTTGCTAACTTGCACATTATTAGGAAAGGCGATTTGCAAAGATTCATAAAAGAACCTCATACTCACTTCTTCTGTAGGTGAGGCTGGATCACGAATGATTTGCGGGAACATAGACGCATTTAGGTTAGATTGGTGGCGCATTCCCTTCAAAAACAAAGGTAATCCACTGCATCTTCAGCGGCTCAGATGTCGGGAGTAAATGACGACTGCTATGTTCATTATTACATCCAACAACCGAACACCTCAATCACTTAGGAGACACTCTTGTCTACATCTGCTCGGCGCTGAAACAATGGTGGACTGATGACAGCTCACTCAGGGTGAGTCTAAGGTAAAATGCTAGTGTCAATCAACAATCGTGGGAGTGGCCTGGGTCTGTGTGATGTCACACAGCCAAGCATCTAAGAATGGCTTGATATGAGAAAGGGGAAATGATTTAACGAGATTTAAAAAAACAATGGGTGGATCTTTATCATTATAGGGTGGTTGTGTACACACACTGCAAACACACATTTCAGTTCAAACAACTTGTAAAAGTGCATGTCGCATCCGTTGACCCCTTTAAACTGTCCCCCACTGCCCCTCCACAGAACCCATGTGTCATGAGTTTCTCACCGTCCTCCTCATTCCAGATGAGGTTAGAGATGCAAAAGGTGGCAGCCAGCTGCAGCTTCACGTTGGAGTGACCCTGAAACATAGAGAACAGAAGAAATTACACAGAAGCAAAATAACTATCCAGTAGGGGGAACAGTGATAAGGTGGAAACAAGCAACACTACAAGGACACTATGGTACAGACAATAAAATAGTGTGAAATAAAACATACTGAAAAAAGCCCACAATTGAGACACCAGATGAGCTAATGACAATTCACTGACCATATAATATTTAATTTTTTGGAGCATGTCATCATTGGTCATAATGAGTTCCTTGGCAGTGTTTCCGTCAGCAATATTGGCCAATATGCACAATGTCTGCAAAAGATGACAAAGCATTGTTAAACATCAGCTCTGGAAACTATTAAAATCAATGCTCCTAAATGAATGTTCTGGGTTCCACAGCAGTTATCTGCATGTTTAAGGGAATATAAAGACGTTCCATATATTGTTTTAAACTTAATATAGAAAACAATTTAAGATAAATTTTATATAGGAAATATAGAAAACAATTTAAGATCAATTTTATAACACAATATTACTGGTTTTACTGTATTTTTAATCAAATAATTGCAACATTGATAGTGCAAAAAAAAAAAAAAAAATCACAACAGCATTGTTAAACATCAACTCTGGAAACTATTAAATTCTAAACGAATATGCCAGGTTCAACAGCAGTTATCTGTATGTTTAAGGGAATGTAAGACAAGACGTAAAAAATAAATAAATATATATATATATATATATATATTTTTTTTTTTTTTTTTTTTTATTTTTTTTTTTTTATAAATATAAATTTCAGTTTCCCAAAAGCATTCTCAACAAAGTGCAGCCATTCTCCAC
>NW_015552538.1:3152022-3157253 GCF_001515605.1 Sinocyclocheilus anshuiensis
ACTTACAGTAAAGAACTTCCAAGCCGACGACATGTTTACATGCGGATGTGAGCGTAGCTGTGACGTCAAAATGGACTGGCTAGGAATTGGCAAGATGTGACACTGACTGACCGGTCACCGGTTCAGGCCGATCATGCGAAAAATCAGCTGATTCCAGTCCCTGGCCGGTCGATCGATGCATCTCTAGCAATTATTTTTATTCCCCAAAATGTGCAGCCCTACTGAGTAGAGGTCTGCTACCCGACCCGAGCCTGACGAGTCCCAAAATACTTTCGGGTTTCGGGTTGGGGTAATGTTTAATGAATAGCTTCGGGTTGGGCTCGGGTTTATAGCTAAACTAAAACCATATGCAGTAGCCTAGGCTACGCTGCTTTCATAGACACACGCGCACACATTAGTGCACACGACAACGACAACACAGCACGGAAACTTTTATTAGTAAAATAGCTTCGACAGGCTACTGACTCGCAACTTTATATTTCTCTGCAATGAGGGGGTAAAATCACTGTTTTTGAAGCAACTAAGTCTCATTGCTTGTAGAGAGAAACGCGCAGACGCAGGTTCACACACGCAACTTTCATCCCTCTCTCTCTCTCTCGCTAATTCAAATAAATGATATAATTAATTAATTCAAATAAATGTGATCTTACCGCACTGCATCTCTGTGTCTGATTTAAAGCAGGTCGAATGCTAACGAGCCTTAACTGACGAAAATGACCATAATTTGCACGATGGAAGAATTATCGTCTTGTCGTATACAACCATACAAAAACTCGGCAGAATTTGGTCGGGCTGGGTCAGACGATCTCGGGTACGGGTCGGATTCGGGCTTCAGTTTAAAGCCTGTGCAGACCTCTAGTCTGATGAGACCAAGATAAACTTATTTGGTTCAGATGGTGTCAATCGTGTGTGGCAGCAACCAGGTGAGGAGTACAAAGACACGTGTGTCTTGCCTACAGTCAAGCATGGTAATGGGAGTGTCATGGTCTGGGGCTGCATGAGTGCTGCCGGCACTGGGGAGCTACAGTTCATTGAGGGAACCATGAATGCCAACATGTACAGTGACATACTGAAGCAGAGCATGATCCCCTCCCTTTGGAGACTGGGCCACAGGGCAATATTCCAACATGATAACGACCCCAAACACACCTCCAAGACGACCACTGCCTTGCTAAAGAAGCTGAGGGTAAAGGAAAAATGGGGGCTTTCTTTAACAAATGCTGATATACAGTGCATTCAGAAAGTATTCAGACCCCCTTCACTTTTTTCAATTTTGTTTGTTGCAGCCTAATACTACAATTGTTTAAATTCATTTTTTTTTTCTCATTAATCTACACTCCGTACCTCATAATGACAAAGTGAAAACAGAATTTTAGAAATGTCTGTAAATTTATTACAAAGAAAAAACTGAAATATTACATTTACATAAGTATTCTCAGTGGTTAATTAAAGCACCTTTGGCAGCAATTACAGCCTCGAGTCTTTCTGGGTACAAGCTTTGCACACCTGGATTGGGGGATTTTCTACCATTCTTCTTTGCAATTCCTCTCAAGCTCGGTTAGGTTGGATGGGGACCGTCAGTGGACAGCCATTTTCAGGTCTCTCCAGAGATGTTCAATAGGGTTCAAGTCAGGGCTCTGGCTGGGCCACTCTAGGACATTCACAGAGTTGTCCAAAAGCCACTCCTGTGTTGCCTTGGCTGTGTGCTTAGGGTCATTGTCATGTTTGAAGGTGAACCTTCGGCCCAGTCTGAGGTCCTGAGCGCTGTGGAACAGGTTTTCACTGATGATTTCTCTGTACTTTGCTCCATTCAGCTTTCCCTCAACCCTGACCAGTCTCCCAGTCCCAGCTGCTGAAAAAAAAACCCACAGCTTGAGGCTGCTACCAGCACACTTTACTTTTGGGATGGTGCTCTGCAGGTGATGAGCAGAGTTGGATTCCTTCAAACTCTGCTCATCACCTGCAGAGCACCATCCCAAAAGTAAAGTGTGCTGGTGGTTTCCTTCAAACATGATGCTTAGAATTTAGGTTCATCAGACCAGATAATCTTGTTTCTCAGATTCTGAGGGTCCTTTAGGTGCTGTTTTGCAAATTCCAACCCTAGGTTAACCCTTTGCATTCTCCACTCGCCTGGATGTATCCAATTCCTGGACAGAGCATCTGCAACCTGACCACCCCCGGCAGATAAACAGCCCTCAGCGATGCAAACCGTGGAAGTGACAAGGTGAGGATCTTCCGAGTGAGCCGCAACAAACTCTTGGACTTCGTACCCCCCACTGGTGATTCAGATTGAAAACCATTGATGTATTGTCTGAACGGATAAGTACATGGCGGCCCGCTAGAACCGGAAGGAAATGTCTCAAGGCCAGAAAAACTGCACGCATCTCCAACAGGTTGATGTGGTCCATTGACTGGTTCCCTGACCATCTGCCACTGATACCTCTGTGGTTCCATACCTCCCCCCAACCCATGAGGGATGCGTCGGTTGTTATAACCTCGTGACGAGAGGGGACAATTCCTAATGGCACACCTGCTGTCAAAAAGGTTAGGGACATCCACTTGCGGAGAACACGCATGCAACTGCGTGTCACTATGATCCGCCAATGCCGATGACGAGATGAATCCAACCGCAGAAGGTTGTTCCATACTTGCAGGGGTCGCAGATGTAGTAATCCCAGGGGAATTACGGAGGAGGCTGCTGTTAGCATCCTGATCAGCCTCAGGAACACTCCATACTGTAGAGACACTCCCAAACGAAACTGGACAAGGAGGTTTAGGATATCTGTCGTCCGAGACAGAGAGGCACACATTGAGACTGAATTGATAGTCATCCCGATGAACGTGATGGATCGTGCAGGGGACAGAGAGCTCTTTACCCTGTTCACTGAGAGACCCAACTTGGCCACATGGTCCATTAGCAGCTGTGTATTGTGCACAGATTGGGCCTTCGTCTGAGCAAAAACCAGCCAGTCATCCAGATATGGTAGAATTCGTATTCCCTGGGCCCACAGGGGAGACAGAGCAGCTTTCTTACATCTCGTAAACACACAAGAGGCTAGGGAGAGGCCAACTGATAACTCTTGTTATTAAAACTGAAGTGTAGAAACATCCTGTGATGCATGGCAATCGGAACGTGGCAATATGCATCTGTCAGGTCCACACTTGTGAACCAATCCCCTTCTGCAACTGACCGGAGAACATCGGTGAACATGTAAAATGGGGGAGCTTCTTTAGAAACTTGTTGAATCTCCTCAAATCTAAAATTGGATGGAAACCTCCATCTCGCTTTGGAACCAGAAAATATGTAGAGTAAAACCCTTCCTTCTGAACTATACAAACTATACTATGCATTCTGAAATTTTGAGTACATTGCACTTGTGTGATGGGCAGAGATCGTGCCCGCCATGATCGTGCCGAAGCTCCTTAGGACAGAGCTTGCAAGTCAGCGGGAAGGCGGTGGAAATGGAGTGATAAGCCATTGAACCGCGGTAGTTAGACTCTGGATACAACTACGAGGAACGATGTTAAATTGCGAGATTTCCTACCTCCAGATGAACCGCGAGGAAAATAGAAAATTCAATCACAATCCAAACTATTCGACAAACACCCATGGCTAGGACCGTTGGGCAGATAACACAGGAAGAAAAACAGAATGCGGCGAAGAAAACACAACGACGAACGATGGCAAGTGCAGTAATGTCTTACCTCCGGATGAACCGCAAGGAACAGAGAAAAATGTAAAATCCAATCACTAATTCAAACTATTCGACAGACACCCACGGTTAGGACCATTGGCAGATAACACAGGGCAAAAATACAACGACAGCAAAAAATAAAAATAAATAAAACAACCCCGGTCAAAAAAGTAGTCAACAATACGGTGGCATACCCCCGGATAGAACCTTGAGGTAACGGACACCCTACAGTAACAGCCTGAGAGCAAAATAATCAAGAAAACTTACCAGCAGGCAACAATGTAAACAATCCAAAAGGCGAACGATCGTTCCGTCACTTGGAAGCACACACACAGGTAGCTACCGAGCTTGTAATACGGCAGTCCTGCCGCGATGTGCCCAATAATAGATCCGAACTAGTCAGATAAATAAGAGAAGTTTTCAATCCAATGCAAAGTTATCGTCACATCTTGGGAGGACGAATAATCTGCTGCTCCTAGAAAGCTGTACTTGACGATGAGAACTAATAATGCTATAACCTAATCCAAAGGTGAAAAAGCGAAAGAAGAAGGGCGCTGAGCTGCAGTGGCTTATATTGCTCAACTCGGTTTACGTCACTACGTGACTTCGTTGGTATTCTTCCTGGACCTATCCAGCTGGCACTGCGATTATCCACTATGTAACCCTGTCTCTGGCGGTCAGGAGGAATGAAACAGAACTCCTTTTGTGGATGTGTTCTTCACGCAACAACGTGCAAAAACACGGCAACTAAACTCTAAAAATCCACAGTATAAATAGTGTTCTCATTATAATATTATGTATGTGACAGTCCCAGTTATAGTTATTAATATTCTGCATTGTTGTTTGTACTGCTCGCGCTGCGCGCTGAAGAGATAATCACCGTAGTACTGCAATTAAGCACTTTACTGCAGCGTAACTCAACCAAATGCATCTTATACAAGATAAATAATATATACACGATATATATAAACCGGCTGAAATGTTTTGAAATCACTTGTACCCTACCTGATCGAAAAAATCCAGTCTTTCACTCTGCCTGTGTCAATTTGAGTCTTGCTAAAGATTTAAATCCTGTCAATTTATGTCTTGTTAAAGATTTAAATCCTTGCTGCCAAGATGCTTCTCTGTCGGTCACGGGTTATGGAAAGTGAAACTTGAATCTATAGGGGTGGTTGGATTTATTCACGCACGTTAAAATATTTATTTAAAGCTTCTTTCTTTTCAGATTCTTATCTACAGCATTATCTTAATAGGCTGTATATTAACTTATTGGGAGAAAACCGGTTTTTAACTGGGAAATACAGAAAACAATTAAAGATCCATTTCAGAGCACGATATTACTGGTTTTACCGTAAGCCTTGATGAGAATAAGAGAATTCTTTCAAAAACATTAAAACAAATGATATATGCCACAAAAATGCAAGTTTAATGCACCACAATGTATCACACTCAAAACCTGATAACTGATTCCTGTGCACATTCAGAAAGAAAAAAAAAAAAAGAAGAAAAAAAAAGATGAAGAAAAAAAAAAAAAAA
>NW_015552538.1:3157445-3168564 GCF_001515605.1 Sinocyclocheilus anshuiensis
AAAAAAAAAAAAGAGGAAAAAAAAAAAAAAAAAAAAAAGAGGAGCACCAACTGACAACAAGACAAAAGAGCTAAATACTTTTTCTATGGGACTTAAGATATAAACAGTTTTACATTTAAAAAAATTATTTTAAGAATTTAATACTTTTCAAGGACTTCTACATACACCCTGAATGGACACAAAGATTAACTTGTATTAAACTGGGAACATTATTTTAACAAAGCGCCTGTGGAATATAATAGTTGCTTGAGAAATCTTACTAGTCTGATTCTGTAAGACCCAGTAAGCACAATGTCATCTTAGGGTGTTTGAGCAGCTCACCTGCTCTTTGACCTCTATGCTGTGTTCTCCCTCCAGGATAAGCGTGACCGCTTGCATTATCTGCTTCCCATGTGAGCTCATGATCTGGTCTATATGCTACCAAAGACAGGGAAAGACAATTAGTGTGTGCTAGACAGTGGAAAGGAAATGTATCAGACCAAGCATATACAGGTGCATCTAAAAAAATTGGAATATTTTTTTTTGTAACATTTCAATAAGTGAAACTTTCATGTATTCTAGATTTATTACATGTAAAGTAAAACATCTCAAAAGTTTTTTTTTTTTTGATGATTAGAGCTTACAGTTCATGAAAGTCAAAAATCCAGTATCTCAAAATATTAGAATATTTCTTAAGATCAATCAAAAAAAGGATTTGCAAAACAGAAAAGTTCAAGTTCTTTAAAGTATGTTCATTTATGCACTCAATACTTGGTCGGGGCTCCTTTAGCACAAATGACAGCATTAGTGAGGTGTGGCATTTAATATGCTTTGATACAGCACTCTGTGAACAGCCACCCCTTTCAGTAATGGCCTTCTGTGACAGACATTTGAGCACCCCCATATAGCCAAAATGGCATGATCATAACACCTCTGTGAATATTCGACTGTGAGACTGGTAGTCAAATCAGGCTCTGCTTTGATACAGCACTCTGTGAACAGCCACCCCTTTCAGTAATGACCTTCTGTGACTAACTCTCTTTGTGGAGAGGGTCAATGATTGTCTTCTGGATGATTGCCAAGTCAGCAGTCTTCCCCATTATTGTGGTTTCATGAACAAGAGATATCCAGAATTTATACAGTAGGGATGGTCATTTAATGAAACTCAAATGTAAATATTCTATTATTTTGAGATACTGGATTTTTGACTTTCATTATCTGTAAGCTCTAATCATCAAAATAAAAAAATAAAAAACTTGAAATGTTTTACTTTACATGTAATGAATCTAGAATATATGAAAGTTTCACTTTTTGAAACGTTACAAAAAGAAAAACTTTTTCACAATATTATAATTTTTTGAGATGCACCTGTATATACTTGCATATATAACTTACCGGCCGGGTGGAGAGCAGGTTTCGAAGCAGCCCCAGTGTTTTCATGAGCACATTGGTATCAGGATCAGACAGGAGTCTAAAGAGCTGTTCTGTGCCCAGAGCTCGAACTATCTCCACCTTCACCTTCTGATCTGCCTGGAAGGCCATGTTCTGCACAAAAACACATTATGGCTTCTGATGACATAGTGTGTTTTCATACTGAAGCTTTGGTGTGGACCGAAGTCAGTTGGTCTTACCATGAGAGCCCAGATGCCATTGACTCTTAGAGCTGGGCTGTCACTTTGTGTGAGGCTGCATAGTAACTCTATGACCCCAGAATCTAAGATAGGCTGTGAACAAACACATACACAATCACTTAAGACCAGCGTCATTGGGAATAATCCTCTCATCTTTGTTTAACAACGTTATTCTTCTGTCTTTTTTTAATAATATTCCTTTATGCACAAAGAAAACATGAGTGGTCAGTGATTATTAAAACATTTAATTTGATTCAATTATAAAAATACTATAATGTAAAAAAAAACTGAGCATTTAATAATAAAGTTTAAGACAAACTTTGATGTTGGCTTGAGAACGCCTGACCAGAAAGTCTGAAGTAGTTTGAAGTTTGAAGGTTTCAGTTTGAAGTAGTTCAATAATTATATTACATTTACTGTAAGAAATTTAAAATTCTGGCTGTATAATACTAATATACCAACAAAGTGTGTGTACTTTACCTCTTTGCTGGGTGAAAACTCCAGCAGTAGGTTGCATAGTGTTGAAGAGGCCATGACCAGGACCTCATCTGGTGCATTCTGTAATAACTACCCACAAAAACAAATGTGCATTCAGTTAGGGTTTGACTAGCCTCCAGGTTTCACTCAACATCATCTGAATATCATACCTTCATTAGTGGCTTCCATACTGCATGATCATGGAAACTTGTCCTTAACTGTTGTACAGACCGTGATAAACTGTGAAGACATCTAGAGAAAATTTTAAAGAAATAAATGGAAATAAAAGAGCAAACCAAAACCTCTTTACTTTGTTTTATTTTTGAATTCTTTCAATATCCAATTGTCGTACCTCTTCAACAAATACATTTAACATTTACACTACTATTCTAAAATTTAGGGTTGGTAAGATTTACTTTTTTTTTTTGAAAGAAGTCTCATGCTCACCAAGGGTACATTTATTTAATCAAAAATACAGTAAAAACAGTAATATTGTGTATTATTATTACAATTTGAAAATTTCTTATTATTCTCAGATATTTCTCAGATGTTTGTTATTATTATCAGATATTGAAAACAATTGTACTGCTTAATATTTTTGTGGAATCCATGACACCTTTTTTCAGGATTCTTTGATGAATAGAAAGCTCAAAAGAACAACATTTGTTTGAAACCGAAATCTTTTTTACTGTCACTTTTGATCAACTAAAAGCGTCGCTGCAGAATAAAAATATTGATTTAAAAAAAAAATAATAATAATTCTTACAGACCCCAAATTTTTGAATGGTAGTGTACAATGGCAGTTTTCATTCTCCTAATTTTTTTGACAGACAATTAAGACAAAATGTGTGTCATACCTGACTGCTGCTAACCGTACTTTGATACTAGATTCTGATAGGCCACTAACAATCCTGTCCATCATATTTTCCGTCTCTGTAATCTGTAGTAGGGAAATTAATGTTAACATCCTTAGCACAATCACCACATCTACCTAATAACCTGTTTTAATTGTCAGGGTATCAAAGTAGTCAAGTCACACTGTTGATTTTTTGAAAAACAGAGCACTAACATAACATAACATAACATAACATAACATAACATACCTTTTTCCTGATATCCTCGTCATTGGAGCCCAGTGAGGCATAGAGTTTAAAGGCTGCCTGTCGCAGCTCATGTGCATGTTTCAAGTCATGATCCAACTATAGGAAGACAAACGATCACTTAAAATGATTTCATTTCATTGGAAAAGAAAAAGTTACCTGGTTACACCCACTCTTGAAATCTACATACTAGGCTTTATACAAAAACAACAGAAGTCTCTGGTATGTCTTAATTTAGAAAGCTAATGAAATGTGTGTACGTGTATGTGAAGTTACCCTCTTAATATCAGTGATGGCGCTGACGGAGCTTGGGTATTTAAAGTAGTCAGCCAACATGGACACGAGGTGGTCAGTGAAGCTTGCAATCCGCTGCAGTTCTACGTCTGGCTCCATCAGGTAGGCTAGCGTCTCAGCCCCCTCCACCCTCTCCTCCAGTAACCGCTCTTTACTGCACATCCGCACCAGGCACGGCAAAGTCTGTCCACACACACACACACACACACACACGCACACACAACTAGTTCATATGCACTTTAAATGACACTTTTGCATTCATCACATTCATTCATTACACAAATGTGAATTTTTTTGGAGGTACCTTTAGTATAATACAGTTGTCGTCTGTCCTGATGGCTCCTGCTCGACACATGTATGTTAAGCTGAGAAAAAAAAGTGTGCAAGTTTGTAAAAGCTGAAGGGATTGCACATGTATTTTTATAAATAACCTGCAGGATGAGATTTACTCACCATTTGGCGGCTGTAAGCTGCATTTCAATGGGTTTGTCCCTTTGCATCATTCTAACAAAAACCTGAGAGAGCTGCTCACCATCTACAAGCACTGAAAAACATACACATATACACAAAATATGATTTTCAGCAGGCTGAAGTATTATTTTATTAACATACAGAAAACCCAAATAAAGGTTTTAAGCTTTGAACCAAACCAAACATCTCTTACATAACCACATCTGATTCAAAGAATAAAATTAGCATTTTAATAAGCAATGAGCAAAATAATTTTGAATCGGTCTTTTTGATGTAATTTGATAGGAGAAAACACTGCTGATGATTTTTAGGCTCTAACACTACACCATAAACTAGGTATTATACACTACTGCTCAAATGTTTGGGGTCGGTAAGATTATTTAAATGGTTTTGAAGTCTCTTATGTTCACAGGCTGCATTTATTTGATCAAAAATACAGTGATATTGTGAAATAAGGTTACAATTTAAAAATGTTTTCTATTTTAATATATTTCAAAATGTAATTTATTCCTGTGATGGCAAAACTGAATTTTCAACAGCCATTTCTCAAGTCTTCAGGGTCACATGATCCTTCAAAAATCATTCTAATATGCTGATTTGATACATTTATTTAAAACATTGAAACATTTATTTATTTATTATAAATATTAAACCATTGTGCTGCTCAATATTTTTGTGGAAATTCTAATAATTTTTTTTTAAGATTCTTTGATAAAGTTCAAAACAACAGAATTTATTTTAAACTGAAATCTTTTGTAACAATGTAATGTCTTTACTGCCACTTTGATCAATTTAATGTATACGTGTTGAAAAAAAAAAAAAAAAATCTTACTGACCCCAAACTTTTTAACACTAGTGTATATAGCTACAGTACCATGGTGGCTTTCCAATAGATAACGTAAACCAGTTAGACTAGCAAAAGCTTACCACAACTTCTCCATGGTAACAGTGATATAGTTCTTCACCAAAATCAGCAATTACATTTCTAACATACTGCATTGTGGCTTAAGTTCTACAGAAGCATTTATCTTCACTTAACAACCTCAAACTGTCTCTATGGAGCTTCTGAATGGTATTTTTTACTTCCAAAAACCTACTGTTCTGCACTATTCTTTTATTTCACTGAACAGTGATTCAGATATTACCAAAGATAATGAAAAACTGCAACACAAAAGAGAAGTCACAGAGATTCTCTGATGAACGTAAGCCAGGAGGACAAAATTAGTGGTGATCAAATGATGGTAGATAGAGGATGATAGAGGTCGTACTCACCATTCACCAGTGTCATGGAGACCTGAGTGTTCTCATAGGCCAAAACTGAGAAACACTTTAACGCCTGCATCCGTACCTACAGAGAGGGTTCACAAAACATTATTACTCCGAACACACGACACGCATTAAAAATACAATTACAAAAGCAAAAGCAATTCATTTCCTTTTTGTACCTTATCGGAGGGAGAGATGAGCAGAGGAGCGATGTTCTGGATGGCACTGTGGTTGAACAACACCGTCTGATGTTCTGGAGTCTGGACACACAAATTATTCAATGCATTTTTCAATAGAGCCAATTATTTCAATAGAAAAGAAAAAATTACTTTGCCAAGAAGCCTAAACTGTAATACTGCAACCATTTTATGGTTTGGCGCGTGGCCACAGGTGCATGTTGGCTAATCCTTAATAAGGCTTGAAATAAAGCTTGTATGTGGCTAATCTAATCAGAATTTAGAGCTGGAACCATTCCCTTTATAATTCTGAATAAATGCATATGTGATGTGTAATGCACAGAGTTGTGTGTGCTACCTTGCAGCAGTGGGCGAAGATTTGCGTGATGTATTCCTTTGTGTGCCGTGACCGACTCAGCAGGGACATGAGATGGGGGATCACGGTGGGGTCCTGATGCAAATTAAAACATGCTGATCACACTTCCGTTTATGCATGTACATATGTCATTTCAGAATGTGCATGTTGTCTCACTGTGTAGAGCAGCTGCACTGGTGTGACTGGACTGATGAAGACGGTTCTTAAACAGCGCAGACATGCCTCAATGAAGATCAGATCAGAACACAAGAGACCTGCAAAAACACAAAACACTGCTCAAAAGTTTGGTATCGTGAAGATTTTTTTTTTTTCTTTAGAAAGAAGTCTCTTATGCTCATCAAGGCGGCATTTGATTATTTTATTTGATCAAAAATACAGTTAAAACAGTAATATGAAAGATAGACTGAATAGTCAGAGCAAGAACCTTGAAGCAGGGCTGGGATGATGTGACAGTCCACCAGGGACTTGATGTTGTTCTCTGTGCCCATTGCCAGACTGCCCAACACGACCGCACATTCAGTCCTCAGCTCCAGACTAGAGGAGCTCTGCTGGAGAAGATACAGGAGTCTACACACACACACACACACACACACAAAGCCAATCATCAATCAATGCGTCTCACAATCAGCCACCACAACAAAACACAGAGACGAGCAGCAATGAGCCACCGGACACACCTGGACTAAAAATATTACAACACACACACACACACACACACACACACATACACACGCACACACACACACACACACACACAAGTATATCCTCATCAGCAGTGAATAGCATGTAAAACAGAGAACAGAGAAAACAGTTTTTGCCGTCTTTAAGGTAAGAGAGTGTCTTAATTAAATAAACCTTGTTTATTTACAGGTTTAAATATGATTTTGAATCCCAGATTTTGAATATAATCTCAGACTTTTGGACTTCACTGTAATTTTGCAGCTATATTCTAGCCCAGCCCAGACAACTGGATAAATTAGCTGATTTTCAACCTTACTGGCTGTGTCAAAACTCATTGCAGTACTATTGGTGAAAGAAGGGTGAAGTGGGTGGACATACCTTGGCACGGCTCCCAGCACAATCAGGTTGGCCTTCTGTTTGTTGTTTCCGATGACAGCATTCTTCATGTCACTGTCAATAAAGGTGCAATCACTTATAACTCATGGTGCAAAACATACCTTTTCTATGGCATGGAAACTGATCAACAGAAGAACAGAAGAAATAATTTTGAGGGTGCTATTGGTCAGATAAACAACAAGCTGGGTTAAAAAAGCTGTACTGTGGTTGCTGACTTCAAAATTTTAGTTTAAGCTTGGGGATGTAACAATTCACTCAACTCACGATACGATACAATTTTCTCACAATTTTTTTTTGACCAAATGAGATTTAAGACATGAAATGGTGGACTTTTATTATTGATTGGACAAAATGCTGCACATTTCTTTGTGAACAAAACAAATTCAAATAACAAATTTTAAAACAAACCCCAAATCAAATAACACAAACAAAAGAAATCAGAGATTAGAGGCAACTACTCTAACTACTCTAGCATTTTAATCACAAAGATGCTGCATACATACATGCAGCATGATCAGTTTTTAAACTAAATTGGACTGCATAATTTGACATTCGTAGCAAAAACAGGATGGTCTGACTTTAGTTTTGTAAAACTATACTACAAAATATATCTGCATGAAACAAAAACAGCAGACAGGCTGAATTAGATGCAAATTCACTCTCTGAAAGCAGGTGGCGCTTATGGAACAGCAGAGGTACAGCGTTTCCATGGTTGCCGCTGTAAAGAAAGCAGAGCTATTCAAAAGTTTGGGATAATTTTTTTTTTTTTTAAGAAGTTAATACTTTTATTATGCAGGGATACATTAAACTAATCAACATGACAGTAAAGACTTTTACCTAATTACAAAAGACTGAAAAATCAGCTTTACCATTACAGGAATAAATAAATAGAGTTATTTTAAATTGTAATAATACTTAACAGTATTTCAGTTTTTACTGTATTTTGATCAAATAAATGCAGCCTTGGTGAGCATTAGAAATTTCTTTCAAAAACATTTTAACATGTTAAAAACATTTAAAAAATCATATTATTTTTCCTATTTATAAGGTTTAAAGAGTCCTTCAGCATGAGACAAACATTTTAGAATAAAAATATTACATTTAGTATGTCAATTAATATGGAAACTGCATGTACAATAATTAAACCAAAATTAATTACGTTGTTTAAAAGGTTAGTTCACCCAAAAATGAAAATTAGCTTGTGTTTTACTCACCCTCAAAGCATCCTAGGTGTATGTGACTTTCTTCTTTCAGACGAAACCAATCGGAGTTATATTAAAAATTGTCCTGGCCCTCCAAGCCTTACAATGAGGGTAAGCGGGTGTTGGTTGTCAACAGTTCAGAAGACGTGACATAAAGTGCGTGCATCCGTAATAAAACGTGCCTCACATGGCTCCGGGGGGTGAATAAAGGCCTCCTGTAGTGAATCCATGCATTTTGTAAGACAAATATCTATATTTCAAATGTAATAAACACTTTTTTCTCACTTCCACTGACTGTTGTACGCGGAAGCCGTCCAGGCGGATGACGTAAAACATTGGCGTTGCATGATTAGTGACGAACGCGGAGACAAAACAAAACAAAACAAAACGCCAGTCACGAATTAGAAGTACAAAACGAGGATTTGTTAAGAAAAATCTCGGAGGATTTCGATATAAGCTAAGAGGAGACTGATTTTCCTTTGCTAAAGTAAGGAAACTTTGTTTCCTTTGCTCCTGCATTTCTCAGAGGCGCGTGCACAACGCCTACGTACTACGTCATCCGCCTGAACGTCTTCCACGTAACACAGTCAGCGGAAGTGAGAAAAAAGTGTTTATTACGTTTGAAATATGGATATTTATCTTACAAAAATGCATGGATTCACTACAGGATGCCTCTATTCACCCCCCAGTGCCGTGTGAGGGACCTTTTTTTACAGATGCGCGCACTTTATTTTACGTCTTCTGAACTGTTGACAACCAACACCCGCTTACAAGGCTTGGAACAGCCAGGACAGTTTTTAATATAACTCCGATTGGTTTCGTTTGAAAGAAGAAAGTCACATACACCTAGGATGCTTTGAGGGTGAGTAAAAACAGACAAATTTTCATTTTTGGGTGAACTAACCCTTTAAAACAGCTTAGCAGAGAACACTGCTGTCTTTGTTGAACATGTCAAACGTAACTGGTTAGCAGAGTGGCTGATAATGAGAGCAAATAGTAACACCCTCCTAGCAGACTCTCATCTCATGACTCATTACCTGAATGCACATACAGCACACAAAGGTAATGTAACGAGATTCTCCTCTGAACAAAATGGACATGCCATTGAATATTATATTTATTTTTCTCTTCCAGAAGGCTTTTTTGCACTAAAATGACAGAGGCATGTGCAATCATAATTGATGCTTTATCGATGCTATTCTTCATCAACAGTAATCAAAATATTTACAAATGTTCCATAATCACAATGAACTCATGCAACATTCAAGTCAAAAAGGAATGAAGAGAGGAGTGTACATGAATGGCAGAACAAAGTCATAACAGATACACAGAGCATTAATTACAAACCTAATGTGCACCATTTGCTCTTTTATTTTGTTCCATTTTCACTAAAGTCCTTTCTGCCTTTGTCAGGAAATGAAAAAAGGAGAAAGAAATATGAAATTGCCCAGTGTTGCTATTGTTAACAGAAAAGGAAACTAAAACAAATTGAAATAAATAACTGAAATAAAATATAAATATCAGATTAGAAACTTTTTTTAAAATCTCAGAAAAAAAATGTATAAATGCTTTTAACTAATTGGAACAAGCTAAAATACTAAGATTACTAAAACTGAAATTTTACGCACTGCCTAGTGCCTACAAGGCCATGAACACTGACTGGACAGCGGAAGCAAATTGGTATTCATCATAATTATTTTAGCACGCCCCCAACTCTGAAAGAAACCAGCATTTCCTAGTGATTATAACAACACTATCAGTGGTGCAACGCAAGATCACGCTCATCCTGCTGAAATGATCTTGACATGACTATAAATCAGCATAAATGCAAAAAACTTAATGTGTTAGTTGATGGCTGCTCTGAAGGATCTATATCTGTGGAAAAGTACGGCTGTGGCAGTCGGGAAACATCAAGCTAAGAGTAACCAGAGCTGGAGCCCTGAGTTAAAAATAAAGATGAAGAGACCCGAGCCGCAGCTACACAGATACATCTCACATAAACACACAAGTACAGCACCTCAGAGCATCTTACATTAAACAAAAAAAGAACTAACATGTACTTGCTCTATAAGGACTAAAAACAGCCTCCTATTGTGACAGCCTCATCTTTAGCACTCAGAAAGTGAGCATGGTGAACTATAACACAGAGCAGAGCGCTACACACAAGGAGGGACACATGGTTGTTTACTCACATGACTCCCTGCAGCACGTTCTGTGGGTCGGGGTCAAAAAGCCGGTCAACATAGTGGCGACTCGTGGCTGTGACTTCCTGCATTGTGACAAAGACAGCAAAGATGATTCAGCAAAGTCATCCCATCTGAGGCATCAAAACACCTTCAGTCTCGCCCCATAGCCTCCTCCCTGGCTCACAATACTTTGGTCTGTTTACCCTTACAGTTGCTCTAGAAGGAGAGCAGAGACCTGCTTCTCATCTCCTCAAACACTGCAACTCACTTGTACAGGCAGAGATGGCAATTTCAGGCCAGGAAAAAGTGGGAATGACGTCCACCCCAAACATACCAAAGCATCTATGCAATCATTTGGCACTGCTATAAATGTCACTTCATGCTTCAGCCACACATGAACTCTACAATTTAGAACATAATGTAACATAATGGTGTTTCGCTGTACCAACCTAACCTGTTCTGGCACAAATGAGTTTCCAACATACTCCAACAATGAATCTGAATGATTTGGGATAATTAATAAATTACAGTATTACATCTCTCTATGATTACCCAGCCCTAAAGAAATATTCAGTGGTCAGTTTAGACATACTTGTAGGGCTGAAAAACGATTAATTGCGATTAATGGCATTCAAAATAAAAGTTTGTTTACATACTATATGTGTGTGTACTGTGTATATATATACACAGTGGTGTGAAAAAGTGTTGGCCCCCTTCCTGATTTCTTTTTTTTTGCATGTTTGTCACACTTTAATGTTTCAGATCATCAAACAAATTTAAATATTAGTCAAAGATAACACAAGTGAACACAACATGCAGTTTTTAAATGAAGGTTTTTATTATTAAGGGAAAACAAAATCCAAAACTACATGGCCCTGTGTGAA
>NW_015552538.1:3172537-3193603 GCF_001515605.1 Sinocyclocheilus anshuiensis
TGTGTGTATTTATATATACATAATAAATATACACCGTACACACATATAGTATGTAAACACTTTTATTTTGAACAAACTTTTATTTTGAATGCCATAATCGTGATTAATCATTTTGCAGCCCTAATTACTTGGATAAAGAATTGAAATGAATCAAGTTGAAATTCTTGCAACACGACTAATTAACATTTATTTGATATCTGAAATAAGATCTCTATGCAAACCAGTGCTAAACTAGTCTTGTTTCATTGGTTATTCTTACTATGAAGTAGTTAATATACTAACAGATACAAGCTTAGAGACAAGAACAGCTATACGTAGTGTATATATACACACACACACACACACACACACACACACACACACACAAACTATAGCAGGTTTGATTTTGTTTTTGGAGCCCCAGCTCTAAATATAGACTGAAAACTAAATATAACTGATTTGACAGGTCTGAGCACATCCAGATCTAATGTTGACCACATAAACACAAAGCCAGCCATCAAAAACCACATCGCTTAATTTAAGATCAATCGCTAGCGTTTATCTAACGTGTCTAGTGTATATCTAAGTGATCCTGAAGTGAAAAGGTGAGGTTTTAATGGGTATAATCAAAGAGACTCACAGATAACACGCTAATGCGTAAAGGGGCCTCCAGCAGGCACGCCATCATTCACTCAGCGGAACATTCACAGCGGCACTTTCCACATAAACACAGCTCAATCAGCGGAGTATTTACAGCAGCACTTTCTTCACAAGCTTGATAAAGCAGAACATGCAGAGCAGCACTTTCCACGCGTTATTAGCGTATATTTGTTTTTTAATAAATTATTTTAAATAATGTAAAATTGACGCAATGTATAATTTAAATAATAACAACTAGTTCTCATTACTCACCTATTAATTATTATATATTACTTATTTTTAAATTAAATAATTGAGAAAAAAGAGATGCATCCTCATTTGAGCCGTATTCAAATCTTTCTTACAGCGGACATTTGTGCACCAAAAAAAACTCATATTTTTTCCCATTAATTAATTTCAAATATGGGTACTTGAAATAGAAATGAAATAAAAAATCCCTCGATGCAGCAGTCTCTTTTAACTGATTGAAGAAATCGTTTGTTTATTGATCATAAGTAATTCGATTGGTCCTCCCCGAATATCGCTGAGAAAAGTAACATGCGCCACGTGACAACGCGTATCGCAACTGGCTGCACTTTCTTTGCTTCTTCTTCATTATTTGCAAAATTCATTACAACAACAGCAACAAAAAGTACTGGTATGAATATGAATAACAATACAAAGAAAAGAAAAAGCAAAAACATTTAACAGTAGAACATCTGGAGTATTACATAGAAATAATTTTGCATTGCTGTATACATTATATACATTCCATAGACTGTTAACGTGCATACCGAATGCTGATCAGTCTTTAAATCAAAGCTTGCATTATTTTTATTATAAAAATGAAGAACGTATATAAATGAAGGAAAGTGTGGATGAAGAATAAAAATGCATTTAATGCACTGGTCACATGACCGTTCTGCGCATGTGCAGAGTAGCATGTGAGTTCAGGGAGGCAAAAGCGGCTGCTGGAAGAATTATGTCTAATATGTAACAAGGTTGATCATCTGTGCGATGGGTAACGCGATTTGTCGTCTTTGAGCGTAAGGCTGTGGATTAGAGATATAAGGATGAAGGTGGCAGTAGAAGGCTGTTGTCATGGAGAGCTGGATAAGATCTATGAGAGCATCAGTTACCTGGAGAATAAAGAAGGTGTGAAGGTGGATCTGCTGCTGTGCTGCGGAGACTTCCAGGCTGTCAGAAATGAAGGAGACATGAAGTGCATGGCGGTGCCTGCCAAGTACAGACACATGCAAACTTTCTACAAGTACGTTAAGCAAACACCCGGTATTATTCAGTAGATCGATGTTTCATTAAACAATGAGAGTAATTTACTGTACTACAGAGACATAATATACTCAGTGATTGCATATTTATTTGTGTATTATTTAAAGTCAGTGGATAAAGCACATTTCGTTTTTCAAATATGTTTGAGTGAATGTTCAGTAAACATTACGTTGGTATTGGTCGACCATCGTTTCTCATGTCATGTACATCGGTTTTTCCAAGGTACTACTCTGGTGAGAAAAGGGCTCCTGTCCTGACGATTTTCATTGGCGGAAACCATGAGGCGTCAAACCATCTGCAGGAGTTTCCATACGGAGGCTGGGTGGCCCCCAACATCTATTACCTGGGTGAGATCTTTGGCTCATACTAACAAATGCAAACATTTATTACTTTAATATGTAGTAAGATTAATAAGTGTAGTACTAAATTTGTGTTTCAGTGTTGTATGCTCAGACTTTTATGGTTTTCTTAATAGCACTTTACTTAAATAGCGGTTCTCAATGGATTTGATGTTCCTCATTCCTCAGGTTATGCTGGCATTGTTCGCTTTAAAGGTGTACGGATTGGCGGTGTTTCAGGAATATTTAAATCCCACGATTACAAGAAAGGTGAGTTTGAACAATTTCAAATCGGTTGTTATAAGACCCAAAAATGACATTTCCGAACTTTATGCAATTTCAGGACACTTTGAGTTCCCACCATACAGCCCAGAATCTTTGCGCAGCGTGTACCATATAAGGAACATTGATGTCTTCAAACTTAAACAGGTAAATCTTTAAGTGACATCCTTAAATCCAGTAATTTTATATTTTAAAAAATCTATTTTAAATGCATCAAGAGAAAAAAGTGATCAAAATATAATTTACAGTTTAATTCATAAAAAGATGGAAATAATATTTAGCTATCCATGTATAATCTATCCATGGTATAATCTATAATGCTATCCTCCTCTAGATCAAGATGCCCATAGACATCTTCATGACGCACGACTGGCCACGAGGCATTTATCACTACGGCAACACAAACCAGCTTATCCGCCAGAAGAAGTTCCTCAGACAGGAAGTGGAGAGCGGTACCTTGGGCAGCCCTGCTGCTGCAGAGCTTCTAGACCACATGCAGCCCACCTACTGGTTTTCAGCTCACTTGCACGTGAAGTTTGCTGCACTGATGCAGCACGAGGTGGGTCTTTGTGGGTATATATAAAAATTGAGAGATATAAACCTATATATCATCACAATCTCCAGAGTTTATTATTCATTATAAAGTAAATCACAACAGGCTATTTATCATAACAGGCTAAGAATAATGCTGCCCCAAAGATCACCAAGTTTCTCTCACTTGACAAGTGTCTTCCACATAGAGACTTTCTTCAGGTAATTATTCTGCTGTTTCATCAACAAAACGTGTTTCAAGCTCTTCCAGTAGTATCCACTTTGTCCAAATATTGTAAGACCCAAGTAGTAGATCTAGTCTTTGTGAGTGAATGAATGTTTTGATTTTGCAGATTTTGGAGGTAGCAGACCGACCGGGCTCCTCTGTGCACCTTGAGTATGATCCAGAATGGCTGGCCATCTTGAAAGCGACAGACAGCCTTCAGAAACCATCCTGCAATTTCTGGAACCCCCCACAAGACAATGGACTACATACCCGGTACAGACTGTTACAATGACTACATTTTCATGCACATCATTTTACAATTACTTCTTAAAAGAGAGAGTTCACCCAAAAATGAAAATTCTGTCATTAATTACTCACCCTCATGTCCTTCCAAACCCGTAAGACCTTTGTTCATCTTCGGAACACAAATTAAGATCTTTCTGATGAAATCTAAGAGCTTTCTGACCCTCCATAGACAGCAAGGGAACTACCACATTCAAGGCCTGGAAAGGTAGTAAGGACATTGTTAAAATAGTCCATGTGACATCAGTGGTTCATCTGTAATTTTATGAACCTACAAGAATACTTTTTGTGTGCAAAGAAAACAAAAATAACGACTTTGTTTAACGATTTTCCGGCTCAGTCTTTCCTCATTCATGAGAGTACCACACGGTACTCTTGTGAATGGCGGCAGACTGACCCGGAAGAGAAGAAATCATTGAACAAAGTCGTTATTTTTGTTTTCTTTTCATAAAATCAAAATTAACCACTGATGGACATGGACTATTTTAACAATGTCCCTACTATGTTTCTGGGCCTTGAACGTGGTAGTTCCCTTGCTGTCTATGGAGGGTCAGAAAGCTCTTGGATTTCATCAAAAAATATCTTAATTTGTGTTTCAAAGATAAACAAAGGTCTTGCGGATTTGGAACGACATGAAGGTGAGTAATTAATAGGGCTGGGTATCGATTCAGATGTCCCGATTCAATTCGATTTCGATTAGATGGCAGAAGCTGAAAACATCCACGCTTTAGTATGCGTGTAGTAAACAAAGTGCGCCGCGCCATCCGCCATTCATTCATTGCGGAAACCATGGCGCCTTATGCGTGATATCAAATGCTTCCGCAGATTTATAGTATTACTATAGCATTTCACCTGAGCATTGCGAATCATGCGTATGGCCATGATAAGCACTGATTTGAAATATAAATATTTCATGACATTATAAAAGTTTTTACTGCTAATTTTGATCAATTAAATGCATGTTGCTGAATAGTTTTTTTCCTTAAAAAAAATTATGCTGCAACTTTTGAACAGTAGTGTAATATCAGAATTATTATGGAAATAATAAATTGAGAAATTGGCTTCAAATTCTATTCAATTAATCTGAAAATTGTGCACATAAATGTAGTCAATATCTTGCACACATCCTGTTCCTCTGCTTCTTTCAGGTGGGATTTCAGTGCATCAGAAGAAGCTATGATGGAGGTCGTGAGTGATTTGAGCGGTGACCTTTGCATCCCTGAAAATTTCAGCCTGACGGTACCCGCTTATGACCCCAGCCGCCCTCAACCCAATGCCCACCCGTTCTACTCCACCAACCCCCAAACCACAGAGCTGTGTGCCACTCTCGGCCTGACAGACATCTACATCCTGGCTGGGCAGAGTGGGCAGGCTTACGGAGAGGAGGGCGCCACAGGTGCGACTGAAGAAGAGGAGGACGAGGACAGCACAGGGAGCGTAGACGAACCCAGTGAGTACCCCACTGACACCTCCGGCCTCTCCAGCTCCTATAATCCTGATGAAATCACCATTGAGGATGAATGGGAGGAGGAAGAGGATGAGGGAGTAGAATGTGCCGAGGGGAAAGGGACAGACGCAGTGGTTCCAGAAGGACAGGTAGGGAGCCAGGACAGCGATAGAGACAGCAGTCCCCAGCGAGAGATGGCTAATAGACTGATCTTACCGCCCCCGTGTTCCGCACCAGAATCAGAGGATCCACTACGATCCTTGCGGCCGCTTTCTCTTCCCCCTCCTTCTCTTCCCCCTCCTTCAGCATCCCTCTCTCAGGGCAGCTCGGAAGAGGAGGGAGGCCTTACACCAGCCAGGGTCCCCAAACGCACCAGCGGGGAGACGACACAGGGGCCAGCAAGTCACACAGGCGGCACACCTCAAATCAAACGGAGAAACCAGAGTATCTACACAGCAGTAGAAGATGAAGAGAATGAGGGCTAGATAAATGCAATTATAGTTTTTGATCAGCAAATTACTACCAAGTATGATCTGCCAGATAGTTTGAGTCTGAAGAGTTGAATGGGTTACTATACTGATTTAATCTGCTTGGTAACTATTGTTTTTAAAGAACAGGGTTTGTTTTATGTGTGAGGAATTAAAGAAAAACTGTTTTCAAAAATGTCACATTTTTTGGGGCATTTTCATGTGTATAAAGTAACACCACAACCATGAATTTTTATCTTGCATTTGTCATTTATTTTCCTTTGTGATGAGTTTTAATGATCTGTTTCTTTCTATTTTTTAGCCAAATATATCACATCACACTCCTTAGTTTATTCTGTCTGGACTGTTATTTTATTAGCTTTGTGGTGATTGACTTGGCTTTACCATTCTATTGTAAATACATCAAGTCTAAATAATATATGATCCTGATGTCTTTTTTGTATATTCCATCTCAGTCTGGGGCCGCTCCAGGCATGGGCAGGGGTGGGCTGAGCCCACCCAAATGACTGTCTTGCCCACCCCATCAGAATCATATAAAGATTGCGTTATTTTTTTGTGCAGTGATTAAAACCAATCTAAAGTGGACTGTGTTTTGAGAAGTATAAGATATATATATGGAGACTGCCCCACTTGCCCACCCAATCAGAATCATATAAAGATTGCGTTATTTTTTTGTGCAGTGATTAAAACCAATCTAAAGTGGACTGTGTTTTGAGAAGTATAAGATATATATATGGAGACTGCCCCAACAATCATAAAATAACACCAGAAAATTGCAGCGTTTTTCTTTTATTAGCTGAATGCAAAGCGCGCTGAATTCGCGCGGCTTCAGTCTGTTGCAGAAAAGCAGAGGCTGACAGCGAGCGAAAACAGGCAGAAATATTTGTGCGCTATCACGGGGAGTTTGCGAGTTACAAGGAGTTTAATACATGAATATGTATATATCATAGCCTATCACTGAAATTACCTGAGCAGCTGAATTAATGTCCTATAAAAACCCGCTCATTCAATAACGTGCGTTCATTGCATGGACGGGGCAAGATAAGCGTTTAAATGCATGTAGGCTAAACAGTTCAGTTGAAAGCTTACCCCTTTTGACTCGCTGTTGATGCTGAATGTAAGAATGAAAACTGAAAGTAAACAACACTGAAATAAGAGCTTGTGCGATGAAAGGTGTGTTCGTCGTTACTATAGCAACAGTCGGCTTGACTAATATCCAGTGAAGCAAACTATTCGACTTTTTTTTTGTGAAATTCCACCGTTTTGAATTGAAAGCAGGTGTGTCATTTATGTGATTCATGTAATTCATAATTATTGTGACGACAATAGCATTGTTCTGTTTTGCGTTTTCAACATGAGGAATACAACTACAATTGAATGGGTGCATATTTTAAAATAACAAATATTATTTGCAATTCAGATTGATTACTTTAAAAAAAAAATCTTATTCTTGTTCTTTTGTCTTCTTTGAATTTATTCCACTAAATCCATTTAAATCCTTTATTTAGTTAGTTCCTTTATCATTACCATAGTGGTCTGGTCTTTATATTCTCTTCAAAACAATGGTCCCCCCAATGTTCTAGACATGACATTTAAATTTACATTTGTGACCCTGGAGCACAAAACCAGTCTTAAGTCACTGGGGTATATTTGTAGCAACAGCCAAAAATACATTGTATGGGTCAAAATTATAGATTTTTCTTTTATGCCAAAAATCTTTAGGATATTAAGTAAAGATCATGTTCCATGAAGATATTTTGTAAATGTCCTACCGTAAATATATCAAAACTTAATTTTTGATTAGTAATATGCATTGCTAAGAACTTCATTTGGACAACTTTAAAGGCGATTTTCTCAATATTTTGATTTTTTTGCGCCCTCAGATTCCAGATTTTCAAATAGTTGTATCCAGTGGTGGAAAGAGTACTGAGAAAATATACTCAAGTAAAAGTACCATTACCTTCCAAAAAATGTAGTGTGAGTAGAGTAAAAGTACTTGTCCAAAAAACGACTTGAGTAAGAGTAAAAGAGTAGCCTATTTAAAAGTACTCATGAGTACTGAGTAGCGAGTGTTTAATTACTGTAACGTGAGTATTTGTAATTCGTTACTTCACACCCCTGGTTCTATCTCGACCAAATATTGCCCTATCCTAACAAACCATACATCAATGGAAAGCTTATTTATTCAGCTTCCAGATGATGTATACATCTCAATTTTGAAAAATTGACACTTAAGACTGGTTTTGTGGTCCAGGGTCACATTTAGTCATTTAGCAGGTGCTTTTATCCAAAGCGGCTTACAGTAGGGCTGTCATATAGGCCTAGTGACCAGTGCAGAAACAATGAAACTATTTAATTAAAGAAAAAAAAAGTGTTGTTGTGAAAATGCATGATATTCTACACTTTTTTTCCAGTGTACATATAATATAGTTAATATATTTAAAGTAGCAATATCTACAGTATATTAGATATATACTGCCAGATATATACCCCCCCCCAAACGACACGAAAAAAAAAAGCCCACCCAGGATAGCTGCCAGCCCACCCTTCTATAGCTGTCAAGAACCGGGCCTGTCTCAGTCTTTCATAAACAGGCAATAACTTGCTTTCCTTTCTAACTTGCAACTTTCCTTTTTGGCTAACCAGTGTCACTGAGATGTTGGCATCATGCTGGTTAATTTTGTCAAAAAGCAAATATTTTTGCCATTGTGGTTTGAATAATTGCAGAAAATGAGCTCTGTGACCAGCAAAAGTTTATGATACTTAGACATTCATAAAGATAATCTTCATTTGTGAAATGTTATTCGTTTGTGAAAACAACACATATTTATATGAATTTTGAAACATAAATGCAATTCCTAGAAGTAAAAAGCTAATGTTAGGCAATAAACAGACTAAAAATTAAATCTTTATCTACATATATTTGTGTTTGAAAGAGTGTGAGAGTAAACACAAGGCTGTAGAAGTGGACATCAAGACATTAAGAAATCATGTGTAGGATATTACTGATGTATTTTATGTCATAGAATAAAATGTGAAAATATATTGCGCTTGTGTTAACCACAAACTTTATTTAAGGCATTTAACTAAAGCCCATTAACTTCTGAACAATGGATTAGGAAGTGCAAAAATGCTCACTCGTTTCTGGGTTTTCCTGCAGCACTCTATATTAGAGATTAAATTTCCCTATTCCGATCTCAAACCATTCCAGTCATGCCCTGCTCCACACAAATCTCGAGTTCTCCCATTTCCAGTTCAAAATAACCAATGGAATGCTGCTGTAGTCTCAGCCATCTTTAAAATGACGTCAAATGACACTTCTTAATGACTTTTCAAGTTGGATGGTTGACCTCGAGTGCCATTCCGGTTATATTCAAACAGGAGGAGGGGGAATTCCAAAGTTCTGTATGTAGAATGCAGCACAACACACCTAGAGAGCTATCTATTAGCATTTAGCACCAGGAGCATTTGAGAAACCTGTTTGGTCATTATGTTTGCGATATCATTTGGTGCTGCTAGTGGCATTTAGTCTAGATGCTTTAAGGGTAAATATTACAGTGACATGTCACATGGGTGCAGCTGGACAACTGTTGAATGCTATTTCCTCATTAATGACAGTTAGCAGAGGTTTAGCTCAAGGCTAGTCAAAAAGCCACATTTCATTCATAGCAGAACAGCACAGCTTTATTTAACATTTCAGTTCACAGAGGTGTTAACAGGAGATCAGATCTATTCCACAAAAAAGGTGGACCTGAAGACACATGACAAATGACTTCTAGCTGTGTGACACCATATCATGATACCTAATTCATTCCCTAAATGATCATAAAAATGTATTGGTAACCCATTAAATTACTGACTAAAATCAATTTTAAATAAAACTAATTTTTATACACATCAACAAACAGCATCCATAAAACAAAACTTCAGAAATGACTGTTACTAACACGCTCAACTAATTATTCTTACAGGTTATTGCCTGTACACTTCGGGCCAACGTCTCGAAAACGCTAATTTTCAGCAGTCTGACGACCTCAAACAAGCCCAAAACAAAGAACACGGAAAAAACGAAGTAGGCACTTGTTTTTTTCCACTTTTTCAGGGGCTTTGCGGACCAACAATTCCCGTGCTGCTATTTGCCGTCGCTACGTATCGCACAACATTGGTTGCTAAATCATTCATGTTGTTGATTTGTGGGCGCTTGAATATTTTAGTTGATTTTTAATAACACATACTGAGACATTGGCCTGATATTGCATGACTTCCTTTTCCAGACGAATCAATGTGCGTTATTCTGCGATTACTTGTAAAGCGAAATGGTTTACGATCAGTCATCTGGTTGCTGCCAATATGCTGTAAATGATTTGTTGATTGTTTCTCAAACAGTAGTTTACACAAAGCAACCAGAACGTAGAGAAGACATCGTAGAGCTTGCTGTTGTTTCGTTAACTTCCAACACTGAACTTCAAGGTCAATGTGGTCAGGAGAAGGAAATGGGATCGGGAAGACAACATTGATGTTCTTCAATACTTTTTGGGTATAAGATGAATGACGAGTTACGTAAGGGAGACCAGTTCAAATAAAGGTAATAAATAAAGCTGGAGGCTGAAAAAACAAGCTCAGGGTGAAAGAAAAACTTCTGCTTCAGTGTTCCTTTTGTAGTTTAAAAATTTAGTAGATGTGGCTGGCTCATGGTTGAACAATTGCAAGGGTTAGTTTAGGTTAAGGTGCTGACGTCCTTCCAGTGTTAGAGTTGGGATCAGAATGGGAGAGCTCAGAGCATATGGATACTCTTACGGATGCTTGAAGACTTCTAGCTGTTTTAAGGGGGCATTATGGACCATCTCGGTTCATTCCAGGACTGAGAACAGGATTTGTCGATGAAATAATTCTTCTGTGTTCCTGTATCTCTTATCTCTTTGGGTGACACCCTGCTGCTTGCATAATGAAAATGAACACAGGCTGAAATGATTGTTGACTTAAAAATAATACAGAATCCATATTTACTGCCAGATATGACAGAGTCCATCTTCCGTTTGCTTTTGGCCCTGCCCATCAGAAGTCTTCCTTGAAAAATCTCTTTATGGCATCACTGAGGGATTTTCCCTCAGTCTCTTTCTGTTATTCATCTCTCTTTCTATTTCTTTCCGTATCCATCTTAGGAGGTGAAAGGGCGAAGGGTGGGATTTTTGGAAAAAGGAGAAGGTGTCGGTGGTCTCCCGTGATGGAGTGCTGACAGGCCTTTAGTTCCCACAGCAGCTTCGAGTGGACTGTGCATCTGGGTCCTGCAGGTTTACCCCCCTGTGTCGGGCAGCATGCGTGGGGTTTTGGGTGTCTGTTTTTGGCATCTTTTTTGCTATTGATAAATAAAAATAAAAGAGTTGAATGAAAAACCAAGAGCCTGAACACTGTTCATAATGTTAATCTTTTGTTTAAATTTGGCATGAAATGAAATTCACTCTATTTTCTAAATAATGTTATTAATTTTATTGTGAATAGTTAATCCATGCATTTTTTTTTTTTTTTTACTTTTAATTTTTAATCAAAATGTCAAAAACTTGATAAGCCAGTAAAACAGAATTCTCTTTGGTGACATATGCCAGACACCTTCAATCATTCGTTTAAACCCTGACCTTTTCTTACAATCAACTGAAGGTTGTGTTCAGATCTGCCTCCATCTAATCAACAACCGATTGAAAGAAACACTTTTTTTGATAGTCTGTTTCACTCGGATGTATGTCACAATTGAAAAGATCAGATCTCGCTACATTGTTTCATCACAACTTCACAGGTAAAGAATAATGCAACATAATTAAGAAATTACTAACAATCTGGAAAATCTGGTACTGGGACAGTATGCCATGTGAATTTTTAATTCTACCCATAAACCAAATACTAACAATAGTTTGTAGCCCCTTACAAGCACTTACCCAAGTAATCATAGTTTTTCTTAAAATACAATAGTAACTATTCTTATTAAAACATTTTTTTTAATATAAATTACTTATTTTAAAAAAATCAAGGTCTGTCACAATGATGACAGTTGTAGATAATATAGCTTCAGTGTAGTACCAATAACCTGTACAGAGTACACTAGTAAGAAGACGGCTTTAACACTCACCAATGGCCAGGAACAACTCGTTTACATTCATTGCAGTCTTGGCAGAGGTTTCCATGAAAAGCAAGCCTGTGTCTTCTGCATATGTCTGGGCTTCCTGTACATACATGTAAAATTATTGTCTTGGTTACTGCACACAAGACATTAGAGAATAGTCAACAGTTTGGGCTGAAATATATTATAATAATTATAATATAAAATGTACCACCATTAACACAACTATATATATATACACACACAAATATGCTTTTATTCAGCAAAGATGCTTTAAATTGTTCAAAAGTGACAGTACAGACATTTGTAATGTTACAAAGGATTTCGATTTCACATAAATGCGTTTTTTTTTTTTAGAACTTTCTATTCATCAAAATATCCTGAATAAATGTATCACGGTTCTCACAAAACATTGATAATAGTAAGCACTTATATAAGCAATTTCCTGCGCATTAAATCGGCATATTAGAATGATTTCTGAAGGAACGTGACACTGAAGACTGAAGTAATGGCTGTTGAAAATTCAGCTTTGCTATCACTAGAATAATTACATTATAAAATATATTAAAACAGAAAACAGTTATTTTAAATAGTATAATATTTTACAATATTACTGTTTTACTGTATTTTTGATCAAATAAATGCTTTCTTCATGTGCATGAGAGGCTTTTTTCAAAACAATTAAAATTCTTACCGACCACAAACTTTTGAATGGTACTCCATTGACACTGAAACTTTTTTATTCTGTTCTGTGTGCGTTGAAATAAAAACAGCAGCACACTACACACGCAACAATCCCAGAGGTATTTATAAATCAAACAACAATGTGATTCTTTTTGCCCCTTTAATGTCAGGAAAGAACCTAACACCTCCCATGTCTTGAAATATGATAAAAAAGGATATGACCTCATACTCCACGAGTCTCTTGTCCGCTAGGTCAGCCTTGTTTCCTGCGAGAGCAATGACGATGTTGGGACTGGCCTGCCGCTGTAGCTCTTTCACCCAAGCCTTCGCTCGCTCAAATGTTTCCTACAAACACATGGCTAAAGACTAAGCAACAAATCTACTGTTTTACCAAATAAAACTTTATATCCTTTGTATGAAGAGTGTACCATTGTAAACTTACAGGCTTGGTGATGTCAAAAACTACAATAGCCGCCTGGGCTCCACGGTAGTACATGGGGGCCAAGCTGTGGTAGCGCTCCTGTCCAGCCGTGTCCCAGATCTCAAACTTCACTGTAGTGTCATCCAGACAAACAGACTGTGCCAAGAACGCAGCTGATGGTGGACAACAGACAAAAAGTTTCAAAGATTAATAATATGATGTGTCTTGATATTGACATATAAATGCAGCAAGGCTAAAGTGTAAACAACATATTTAAGCTAATGAACAATTTACTTGGCAGTAGAATTATTTATTCTGATTACTATTATTAATGTAATTTTTAAAATAATTGTAATTTATTGGAATTACTTATTCATTGAACATCTGTGTCTTTTATCATACTGCTGTTGCTGCAGTTTTATTAAAGCAATAAGCCACTCAAGGCTGTGTTTTAATGTGACTTTACCTTCGGTTCATGCCTAAAAATACCCCTTAACCATGGTAAAATCACTGCAATTCATGATCTCAAGTGCTTTATTGCTTTAGCAAGAACTTCAGTCTGATATTAGTGTTGCAGTAAGTCCATTTGTACGGTATCTGTCTGATTCTAATTTATGGGAGCCAAAGCCTATAACAATGTTTGCAAATACTAGTGTGAACATTATACTCAGAGATAATGAACCTGATTTTGTCATCATACTCACATGTGATGACATCTACTGCTATGACTAAGTATAAGATCAGTTAACACAAGGTTATAGATGGCTATAAAGAATCCACAAGTGTGTTCTCAGCACTGCTAACTGTATTGCTCACACCCGATGAGACTGTGAATTTACAAAGTCCTCCCTGGTATTCGTCCTGCTCTTGAAGTGTTTATTTGCAAAGCAGGGGTAATGGGCAAAATTCTAGGTGTGCAACTGTTTTTTTTTTTTCAAACCAGTGTTCCTGTGGCACAATTGGTTGTGCATGGTAAAATAATCTACAAAATTATGTACAATACCATTCAAAACTTTGGGGTCAGTAATATTTGTAATGTTTTTGAAAGAAATCTCTTTTACTTACCAAGGCTGCATTTATTTGCACAAAAAAATTAAAGCAAAAACAGTAGTATTGTTAAATATTATGACAATGTGTTATTTTAGCAGCCATTACTCCAGTCTTTAGTGTCACATGATCTTTCAGAACTCAAGAAACATTTATTATTATCAATGCTGGAGATACATTTTTAAGGATTCTTTGATGAATAGAAAGTACAAAAGAACAGCATTTATGCGTCTATGCTGAATAAAAGTATTAATTTATTTCAAAAACTAAATCTTACTGACCTCAATCTTTAGAACGGTACTGTATGTAGGAATGTAAATGCAATAAACCAACCAAAAACCTAAATATCAATACCCATTACCCATCTTTATGAACTCAATTCAAATTCATCACCTATGCCTCACCTCCAATGGTGGTCTCCTGAAACTCATCAAACTGGCCCTTAACAAAACGCAGCACCAGGCTGGACTTGCCGACAGCCATGTCTCCCAGCAGCACCAATTTGAACTGGCAGATCTTGGTCTGCGGTAGGCTTCCATTGGCCCTGCCGGTCCCGCGAGTGCTCATGATGTAGGAAGGGTGGACGTCCTCCCTGACAGCGTCTCTAAAAGCAGCAACTCAACAAGTTTTTTTTTTTTTTTAGTACTGGAGACTTCTTTTAAAGTTGTGTGGACAGCTGTCAGACTGTGATGCTAAAAAATCAACAACAATAAGAGTAGAATGTAAGTGGAACGGGTAAAGGAAGAGGAAGTAACTTACAACTAAAACATTCTGGTAAAGGAGAGTTACCTTACTGAAAATGACTGTTTTTGCCATTACAAGTAATTCAAAACATACTGAGACATCTCTTTTTTTTTAAATATCTTCTTTTATGTTCCACAGAAGACAGCTAGTCATGAGGGTGAGTAAATTATGCCAAATGTTTCATTTCTGGGTTACTATTTTGGCTATAGCAAAACAAAACAAAAAAATAATAATAATAATAATAAGCAAAATTGGTGGACAGAAGTGAGAATACAGTTGACTTCAGTTTCTCCTTCCATACACAGCCAAATTATAACTTTCAAGTTAGCAGTCAGAACCACAGATGCTCTATGTAGTGAATCAGTTCTCATCAGAAATAGGGAAGCTGGTGCGTAAAGCAACACAACAACATTTCTGAGGTAAGACCGCATTGCTAAACATCCTCATGACCGTTTAAATCTGTGTGTCTGTCATAAAATGTCATGAATAATATTTCTGGTTCAACAGCTTAAAAATGTTTCAAGAAAACAAGGTGGCAAGTATCTAACCTCAAGTGAACTTCAAGTTTGATTTATTGGGCATAGCATGAAAAAAATCAACTCTTATCTCAGCATCTCAGTGAAAATATCTGTTTACTGAAAGTACAGCCCCCTCATACATTCCAAATCCACCATTTCTCCAAAAGAATGAATTTTATTGTTGCAAATTCCTCCTGTAATGGATGTCGACATAAACAATGATCAATAAACTAGATGTTTTGCAGGTGGAAAACCACCAGGTTTGTGAAACTGTCACCTCTTTGTGGTTTCTCAGTCGTGTGCTGTTCTGCTCTCCGAGTTTGCATGGGTTTGCAAATATTTATATCTATATTATAATATAATATATATTATAATATTTAAGTACATGGTCGAAGTCGGCTGGCCATCTCATCCAGCAATATAAAGGCATTAAATAAAGTGTTAGTAAAATAACAATGTGCACTTTATATGTAACAACTTTGTTGACCTGATTGTATATGTACAGTTATGTTGGCAATGTTGTTGTAATGAATTGCATTTACACATATTATTTGACATTTACATTGTAAAATTAAGAGTTACCATGATTTGCACTCACATTTGATCACATAGTAAAATTATAGGGTGGCCACTGCATGATGCAGCATTTGTCCATTTGAATGTTGTGTTTCATCTAAAATATATTCATAACCTGCCTATTAGACCAGTTTTACACAACATCTTTAATCCAGAATTCTTACCAGTATGTCATCTGTATACTGCATGTAATTTAATGCATAAGTCCAACAAATAGGTGTAAGTCTAATAATCAGGTGTATGTCTGTTGATCTGATTAACCAATATAATAATCATGTGAAAGTCTATAGATCTGAATAATAACTCTAATAGTCAAGTATGTCTATTGATTTGAATAATAACTGCAATAATCCGGTGAATGTATTTCTGATTAATAACTTTAATAATCAAGCATACCTCTACTGATGTGATTTATCACTCTTATAACCAAGTGTATGTCCATCGATCTGATTAACAACTTAAAATATCAGGCGAATGTTTATCGATTTGATTAATCACTCTAAAAATCAGGCGAAAATCTATTGATCTGAATAATAACTCCAATCATCAGGTGTATGTCAACTGATCTGAATAATAAATCTAGTAATAAGGTGCATGTCTTTTGGTCCTGATTAATAAATCTGATAATCAGGAGAAGGCTATGTCGACTCATCTGACAAATAACTCTAATAATCAAGTATACGTCTACTGAACTAATGCATAACTGTAATAATCCGGTGGGTGTGTGTGTGTGTGTGTGTGTACGTGATCTAATCCATAACTCTGACAGTCAGGTGAGTGTATCTGATATGATGCATTAGAGGCGCAGCATAGACTCTGATCATTAACGTGACTCGTCTCGATCCAGGCGAAACGGGCCGAGCGGTGCCATGAACACCAATTTCTAAAATAATCACACCTCTTTTACATACATAGAGTCACATAAAACTACCAGCATTAGTGATATTTACCTGTTGTTGCTAGTCGCGGCTGTTTTGGTGGTGGCTGTTCGGTTGTTGATCTGGGTATCGGTCTGCGAGCACTTCCTGCACATCTTCTTCTTCTTCTTCTTGTTAGTTTTATGGCGGATTGCAACCATGACTTATCAGGTGCATACCGCCACCTACTGTATCGGAGTATGCAGCATGGATTATATCTCACTGAATGCACTTTACATTATAAAAAAAAAATATATATATATATATATATATATTTTATAAATAAATATTATAGCACTACTATCTAAATCCTATAATATACCCCTGTATCCTTCAGATATTCCACAACAGCATCCTGTGCATCTTTAACCCCTTCTCCTGTTGTTCCCAAAACACCCTCAAGGTTCCATTTCCTTCCTGTCTGACTTATCTTTTGGTTTAATCTAATCCTCTCTTCCCTATACTTCCTACAATGTAACAATATATGTTCTGCATTTTCTGTGATTTTACATTCCATACATTCATCTGATTTACTTTTACCTAACAAAAACAATGTTTTATTTAACCCTGTGTGGTCAAACCTCAGCCTGGTTAGAAATGACTCCTCCCTTCTGTTCCTTCCATTCACACCCTGTGCGTTGATACATTTCTGTATACTATAATTTGATTACAATCCACCGTCTCTTCCAACGCAAAGTTCAGTCATTCAGTCCACGCTCCCAAAAGGCGACGCTGACTCCCGGACCGTCCTGCACATCGCGCATGCGCAGTGAGCCATACAAGTCAAAGCATTGTTTTCATTACGAATTTGTATAAATAGTAATATATTGGCAGTCTTAATATAAGGTTGATATCGTTTCTCTTTTGGAAGGACTAAGCTTAAAATTTCACACACTACTGCCTTATATAGCTCTTATTTAGGTCTGTGTATAGTTTATTTGAAAGAATATAAAATATTTTGAAAAATAGAATTAAAACTAGCTTACATTTACTAAAACACAAATAAGACAATTAAATAAATTAAATATTAGACTAAATTGACTAACTTTTATTTTGAAATCGGGAGCACTTCTAACCTATGCTTCTAACAGGAGGCTGTCTTTGTTCCGAACGAATAATTCAAGATTTATAAATAACACCAACTATTATGTGATCATCGTGATTGTCATTCCTGCTAGCAAAAATGCTGTTTTTTTGTATGCATTTTGTCAAGACATCAATCAATTCAACATATGACCATCACAGGACTTTTGTGTTGAAATACGGTCGGACTGCATCTGTGTTACGTCACGTTGTGACGCAGACATGGCAACCGCTCACGAACAGTTGTGCTGTTTTAGCGTTGTTTGTTTTCTTAGTGGTGATATTTCTTTAGAGATCTTACATGTTGATTAGGCTTGAACTAGTTTATTATTTTAAGGTGACGGTTTGATGGTTGTGTGGGCCTCTAATAATGGTGAAGTGAATGAAAGGATGAAAATAATTAAGTTTTGAGCGGCGCAGCAGTGCGCGCATCAGTGTGGACAGCATCGCAAAGCAGTTCAGTTTAAATACATATGTTGTATATGTTTATTATATATTAACCCATTAAGCAATGGTGACCACCTTTTGAAGCCCTAAAACTTTCAATGATCAGGTAAGTTAAGGAGAAAAGAGGCGAGTCCGTAGTTTTGGAAAAGATGTTGCTAAACTTGTTGCTCATAACGTCGGCTGACTGATCCACATCTTGCTTACATCGAAAGTTTGATTTCATTGTTATTAGTAATATAAATATTTTGCAAAACCACGTTTTCTGTGTTTGGATACTTGAATTGGCGTAACGGAAGCCATTTCTTTTCCATTGTATACAAAAACATTTTGGATTGATGTAGAACATTTAATTAAGAAAATTAACGTTGTTTTACAGCGGAGTGGATTTGACATAATGATAAACTTCAAAGACTGTTGAATTAATAAAGATAAAGCATGTATTATGCTGTTGTTAATGGTAATGTTTCCCATTCATAAAATGAAATATTATGACTTAAAACCAAATTAAACAAGTATATATCCTCCTGACTACCAGGAAAAAAACAGTTTTGTGAATTTAGTATTTTGTCATGTCATTTATTTTGTATTTTGTCAGTATTTTTGTCACATTGTTTAGAGCATAAGAAAATTTTTGAAAAATACAATTTTTGAAAAATGATATTTTATTCATATGTTATGCCATGTCCTCTGTAGAGGACATCGGGACTTTAAAAAGTCCTGTTATTTTTTTTTTAATAAAAAGACATGAATAGACACGAAAAGGCAAAAAGAGTGTGATTTTTGTTTTAACCAGAAATCCATTTAAAAAAATGTATACCAAACTTTATATAAAGATGATTCTCAACTATGTTATGAAAGATATTTTGAAAAAACATTTTTCTTTATGCAAAATGTGTGTAAAATGGCCATAAACGAGTTTTCCCATTAAGTCTAATTTGCATATTAATGTGTTTTTGGGGCAACATAGAATGAACAAATAAGTGCAATAATGGGAGTAATAATTAGCAAGATTTTCATAATAATATCTAATATTTAATAGGAATATTGATATATAATTTTTTCTCCCAAAATGTGTAATAAACATGCTTTAAGTCCTGGTGTCCTCTACAGTGGACATGTATGAAATTGATGTACTTTTTCATAACAGAAGGTCATATTTTGATTTGAAACCCCATAACATTTTCCTGAGATTCTCAGTCAGTTTTTCAATTAGTCAGATTTAAATGATAATTACAAAATATTATCATATTTCCATTAGGGTGTTACATTTGATCACTAAATTAATGTCAGCCATTTTTAAAGACCAAGGAGAGGGAGTGGTCGTGGTGAAACATCCAATCATTTGGTATCTCTGAAAAGCCCTGAATGTGCTCTGTACAGGACATCCAGATTGGTAAAACTGTGATATGTAACGTCTCAGAGAAATCGCTAAAACATAATGTCCTCTACAGTGGTCAAAACTCCATAGCTGGTAGTCAGGAGGATATGCTGGAATGATGTGGTTGTCATGGAAATATTGCAAGTTAATTTTAACAAGGCCATCAAGTGGTTCCTTTGGAAATTGCCTGACTTTTACCTCATACATATAACTCAGATTGGTTAGATATGATAAAATTCTTACCTTGACTTTCTGGATGTATTGTAAACTCTATCCAGTCTTTCTATTGTTACTATTTTCACTTATGGACGTACACAGCCATGTTATTGGTGAATTGATACTTTCTCCCTGACTCAGCTCACTGGTTTGAACAAATCTTTTTTCTTCAGTAGAAATGGACAAATACACAGCATGTGTATGGCCACGTCTGGAACCCTTCCTGATCGGGGTGCTTCCTGCCACACCCCCAAGCAAATTGAGCATGCATTATCTGCGCAAGATGGCTTGTTATGTTCGGACCCGGGATGGCTGCTTCCCCAGGCTTGGTTGGCACATGTGGCGACACATTGCTTGTGGCAAACTGCAGCTGGCAGAGGAGCTTGCCTGGCTGTATTTTGAAACTTTTGATCTGTTGATGCCTCGTTCTGCAGAGCAGAGATTAGAGTGGGCAGAAGCTCTGTCGCAATGCCACACTCCTAAGGAACTCGACAGGCAGCGTTGTAAGGTAAGAGAAAAATGGTGTAGTGCTGTTAGAAAGTATGATTGCCATTCTGCTGTACTAATCATTTTCTCTCTCTTCTTTTAGCTGTCAGTGGACACTCTGCAATTTCTACTCTTCCTGTATCTACAGCAACTGAACCGAATCTCTCTCCGCACGTCACTGATTGGGGAAGAGTGGCCAAGTCCCAGATCACGATCTCCCTCTTCCTCCTCTGAGAGAGACACCAAAATAAGCTCCCAAAATAAGGTGTGTGGGTGAATTTTATGAAAACATGAGTCATGTCTTCATATATTTTATATAGTTTGGGGTCAGTTAGAATTTTTTTTTTTTATAAATTAATACTTGTATTCAGCAAGGATGAATTAAATTGATCAAAAGTGACAGTAAAGACTTTCATTTGGTTATAAAATCTCTATATTTCAAATAAATGCTGTTCCTTTAAAGCCTAGTTGAGCATAAAAGACAAAAACCTTAAAAATCTTTTGAACAGTTTTATGTGTATGTACAAATAGTTAATAATTATATATAACAGGAATATATTTGTTTGTTTTTATTTTATTTAATGAATGAAATTGAAATTTGGTATCCTGAAAATAATGTAAAATAATTGAAATATTAAAAATCTTTTAAAAATGGTTTAATTTTCCTTATGCAAAATATAAGCTCTTATTTTTTTAAATTTGGGGTGAAATCCTCAGACATCATCAGATTTTATCTGTCCTCTGAATTAGAGATGCACTGATTGCAATTTTATTGGCCGATTCCGATTTTTTGGAAGTGTGACCTGCCAATACCGATTTTTGCAGATTCCAATTTTCTTTCTAAGAAATATAATTGACAGCATATACAAACAAAAATCTATGCAAATTTCAATGAAAAAATTATTTTCATAATA
>NW_015552538.1:3193613-3197837 GCF_001515605.1 Sinocyclocheilus anshuiensis
TGTAGAGTTGTTACCATTCAAATGAAATTAGTATTAACAAACTCTATCTTTCCACTGCTGAGGAAACAGAAGCTGCATCTGAAGTGGCATTAGATGCATTTACACAGACAGTTTGATGAAGCTGAGGTGCCATAAATGCATTTACAAAATGCAAAATTTTAAATGCATAACTAATTTTATAAGATTAATGTTTTACATATTTTTTTAAACACAAATAAATGTTGAAAAAATGCAATTAAACTTTTAAATATGACTAAACCACCAGTAGGTGGCGGCAAATGTCTGTTTTAATGAATGAGTTATTTATTCATTCATTCATTCAACCAATTCATTCAAACAACTGATTCATTCAGAAACGAGGCAAGTGACCGTCATTATGAATGGGCCACTGAATCATTTACTCACTCGATTCATTCAAAAACGTGGATTCATTCAGTAACGAAACACCGCTGTGTGTTGCTCGGAGACACACAACAGTTCTGCTGTGGCTTTGATCGGAACTATTTTCATCAGCGAAACTGAGCAAAAACAGTCACTTAATTTTAACTTCTTGTTTATTGAAATACTATTGTATAAAATCAGTGTCACATTGTTGCAATCATAGATCCGGGCCGGTCATGCGAAAAATTGTCCGATTCCGATCACTTGCCGGTCAATCGGTGCATCTCTACTCTGAATGTACTTTAACTTGTTACTCAGACAATCAGGTATACATTACATTATGCCTGAATACTGTAGGAATAAAATATCTGGTTTTTTTGGTGTATAATGATTACAGTGTAGAGAGAACACTTTTGCATAGTAGTTTGTTTATTCCTTCTGTTTTACCAGAACTGGGACGACCAGGCTCATCTTTCTTTCGTCCAAACACACCTGTCTGAGCTTTTGGAGTTACTAGTGGAGCCAGGCCAGCTGAGCAGTTCAGGACAGGTTCTGCGTGACAGCCAGCTCACTTCAGACGCCCTGGAAAGCCTCAGTTTGTTGCTGGAAGGATCTGTGAGCCATAGCCGTACCGTGCACCCAATCCACAAGCTCCTCAGCCGCTCTCCACTGCAGTCCCAGGCAGGATTCTCCAAACTCAGCCGCTCCTACTCTCTGCAGCAGTTCCAGGGGTTTCTGCATCAGGGCCTTTGCCTCAATCCCTTCGGCATCTCCACCTGCTCAGAGTCGGGAAAGAAACTGGCATGGGCACTGCAAGGTAAACTGGAAGTTCTTGTCAAAGCAGTAAAGTTGTAGGTGATTTTTTCCCCAGGGATTTTTTAAGTTTCACAAATCAGACGTTCTTTAGGAATATTTGAGGTTTAGTTTCATTTAAATTGTGTGTGAGTGCTGAGTGGAAATGTAAACTTTTTATATACAAAGATGTCATTTACATAACAGTACAAAAACCATCATCTTTAATACAATGGTTTGAATTTGTCTAGCTTAAAATGATTGATGGTTAACCAGATTATAGTATCACTAACACTTCATATTTTGTTTTGTAGTAGAGGGCACCCTAAAGAAAGCCAAAATATTCAGAAATACCCACATGGCTCCTCCAGGAAGTCGACTGTTGCTCATGTCGCAGGTCTGCAAACAGACGTTGGCCAAAGACTCTGAAAAGCTGAATAATGCCAACATCAAACTCCACTGTTGCAGTGAGGCTTTCATCTATCTTCTCTCTCCTCTGAGGTGAGGAATCACTTTATTAAAGTAAAATAAATGCACTTTTATTGTTAATTGGGTATCAAATACACTTTTTCTCTCTGTCTGTTTGTCTATATTATATTATGTTTATATATTTTATTTTTATAATAATTATTATTATATAGTTCAGTGTTAATATGTAGTTCACATTTGTGTATGCATTGTATTTATTTTTTAGCACTGCTTGTTGGAGTTAGTATCTTTCCATGCACACATTAGCTGCAATGTGCAGAAGGTCTGTAGAGAGAAAAGGTATTATTAATGTTAGTGGATTTTTGTATTTTTATTTTAAATTAATATATTTTTTGCAAAGTTGAATTGAAGAGTTTATTTGCAAAAACAGTTAACTTTGATTGAGATTAATTGTAAAGAACAATGAAAAAACATGATTTTTGAAAATGGTTAAAAACGGAGTTATCTGTTTTTGCAAATTAACTCTTCAATTCTTCTCGAAGGCTTTCAATTGGATGTGAAATTGAAAGGTAACTTCTTAAAAAGCACATGGGCGATACATTTGTCATTATTGTCTTTTTAAGACAATTTGCGGTATCCTACTTTTAAATATGTTTCTTAATTTGTTTATTTACATAGCTTTGAACTTTTAAACTATTTACCCTATTCTTTCCATGAAAAGTTTTGGCCTTAGATGCTGACATGGAATAAGGCATCAAATGAATGATTGAATGAATGAATGTGCACTAGTTAACCACATAATCAACTAATCTGTTGAGTCAACTATCATGTCCCATTCCTAATAATAATAACAGCATTGCCTTACTTGGACTTCATGTCAAAAGAAAGTTAAAAGAAATGCTGGTCATAGTCTGATGTCATTTAGTCATTTTTGGAGTTTGTAAACATCAATGTAAAACTAAGTCCTTATCTTGCAGGTCTATGACCTTGGATAAGTGCAGGAACAGTACAGTGGTTCTCGGACCGGTGGGGACCAGCGTCCACATTCAGAGCTGTGAGAATGTTCGTGTGGTATGTGTGGCCGGCCGTCTGACCGTAGGCGGCTCTTCTCATTGCACAATCCATGCCCTCACCCCTACTCGACCCCTTCTCTTTCCTGGGAATGTCTCTCTCACACTGGGCCCCTTCCACACACATTATCCCACTCTAGAGGACCACATGGCTAGCGTGGGCCTAGCTGTGGTTCCCAATTTATGGGACCAACCTCTGCTGTTTGGAGCTGAGGGTTCCGCTACAGACACTGGCTGCTACCGCTTCCAGCCCCCCTCTGAGTTTTACCCGCTGGTGATACCCTTTCAAATGGAGGGGGATAACTGTGAGGTCCCTTGGGGCCTGCCGGCAGACTACCAGAAAGCCGTGGAAAGCCGAGAGAAGACGATAGAGGATTGGCAGAAGACTGTGAAGGAAGCACACCTAAACAAGTGAGCCCACTTTTCCGTTCCTTTCGAGGCTGTAGTATTGTCTTTAGCCATGTTCAGATCATAGTTAAATGGTTAGTTCACCCAAAAATGAAAATTAGCCCATAAATTACTCACCCTCAAGTCATCCTAGGCGTATATGACTTTCTTCTTTCAGACGAATCCAGTCGGAGTTTTATTAAAAACTGTCTTTGATCTTTCAAGCTGTTTAATGCCACTCAGCGGGTGTTGCATGCATCAGTCCAAAAGAAGTTAAATAAAAAGCGCCTATCCATATAAAAAAAGTGTCTCACACGGCTCCGGGGGGTGAACAAAGGCCTCCTGTAGCGAATCGATGCGTTTTTGTAAGAAAAATATCCATATTCAAAACGTAATAATCACTTTAATGTAGCTTGCGTCAACAGTTGTACACGGAAGCAGCTCCGGGCGGATGACATATAAGTATTTTTGGGTGAACTAACCCTTTAAGTAAACATAGGCACAGGTTTAGTGATACACCAACATTTTGAGCCAAAAGACATTGCGGTATGTGCAATGTAAACTGCTCTGCTGATTTTAATGATTTTTTCATTTTAGATCGGTTACATTGTTCTAGTCGCTTTAATTATTGTTGCTGTTGTTGTTGTTGATTTGTATTTTTTTTTTTTGTGTGTGTGTGCATTCCTTGACAAAAGGTTATTTCAGTTTATTATAAAAATAATATTATATTATATTATTAAATTTTTATAATATTTTTTATAAACCGTTTTGTTGATGTTATTGAATTCGAGCTCTGTCGCATTGCGCTAGTCTCTTTTATTTTTGTTGGGGTTTTTGGTACATTTATTGTTGCATTATTTCAGCGCGTTATAAAAAATGTAATTAAATTATTTGTTATTTTAATTTTATATTTTTAGAATAATATAATTTGTTATTTTTATTTGTTATTTTTCAACAGTTTTGTTGATTTTAATGAATTCTAGCGCTGTCGCATTGTGCTAGTCACTTTTATTGTTGATTTGAGTTTTTTTTAGAACATTCCATAACAAAATTATTTTGGTTTATTGTAACAAATATTATTGTTGTTGTTGTAGTTATTATTATTATTATTTATTTTTATTATCATATATCAGTGCTGTCAAACGATTAATCGCATCCAAAATAA
>NW_015552538.1:3197856-3218318 GCF_001515605.1 Sinocyclocheilus anshuiensis
TATATTTATATATAATATAAATTATATGAATATAAATATATACATGTAAATACATGTAAATATTTTCAAAATATGCTGTATGTGTGTGTCTTTATATATACATAATATACACAGAACACACACATATATTAGGTAAACAAAAACATTTATTTTGGATGCGATTAATCGTTTGACAGCACTATTATATATATTATTATTATTATTATTAAATTATTTTTAGAATTACATTATTTTTTATTTTCTTTTATGTTTTTGATTTGTATGTAAAACATGTATTCACTATATGAATATATTTGGGGTTTGGGCTTATGTAGCTTTAAAAAAATTCTGTGATATGTTTATTTTCTTTTTAAACAGATTAAATCTAGTTTAATAGAAGTCTAGCATTATTATTAAATCTGATGTAAAATTGTAATGCATCTCCATTATAATCAATCACATGGGCAGTACGTTTTTTTTTTCTTTTGAGACATTTGGATGGATCAGTGATGCATTGTCTTTGTTGTTTTAAAGGGTCCAGAGGCGGCAGTTTCAGGCCTTAGTGGAGCAGAAGTTTCATGAGTGGTTGCTTGAGACGGGACAAAGACAAGAGCTTGACAGCCTCCTCCCTCCTGCCCTCACCCCCTCCACCTCTGTGGACCACTGGCCTTCCAGCCACACCTCCAACTCTGGACCAACTGTATTCAAAGAACAACCACCTGAACAAGCAATGGGACGGGTGCCAACTGTTTGCTAAAAGAACAACTAAACAACCAAAAGCTGATTTTGCCGTCTCTTTCCAAAAAACTGATCATCGAACATCATCGTTCTTCTGGTACGAGGACTGTCAATGCTGTATCAGGTTTAGACAGGGACTTTGTGTCCTGTCACATTATTGACATCTAGAAAAATCTATGCTGGATTAGTTTTTAGAGTTGCTGTATTATTGCTGCAGGTGTCTGATAATTTAAGCATTGTTACTTTTTGTTATGAGACACCAGTGATTCCAGAGGTTGATATGCAAGAGAATATCAACCTAAGATAATCATTATTTAATTAAAACAGGAAAGGGACCGATTGCTGCCTTCATATGAATTTAGAGGTGATGAGATATGAACTGTAATTATTGACAAATCTCAATTGGTACGTGGCATAACGCATACACTCACTGAAGAGTTTGCAGCTATTGCCTCCTGAAATCTCATGGCCAGTATAAATGTTTATGTCTCCTTTGCTGTATGTATGTTCACAATGCCTTGCACTGTAATTGCACTATTACTGTATCTTCACAATACAGATTCCAACAATGCTGTCACTTAAAATGTCTCTTGAATGTATTCATGTCTTAAGTGAACATTTGAAATATGTTTGAATCAGCATTTTATAGGTTAGTGTACATATACTATAGACGGCTTTGTAGCACGAATATTGACTAGTAATTTGGTTTCTTAAAGGTGAAATGGTTTGGTTGTTTAATAAACCATAGCTATTTTCATATTCGGTTTGAAGAGATATTTTTAGCTATTTGGACTTTAGACTCTGAAACTCGACACCCCGTATCTTTCCTTTGAGCTTTAATGGCAATATTGAATCAATAGCACTTAGCTTTGGCTTGCTGAATGGAATATATGTGTGTAATGCATCTTTAATTCAGCAAGCAGCAATTATTTTTCATCTTACCTCAAATTCTGGTAGTATGGTAGTACTTTAATAGAATGGAATTTGTTGAAGAACCTCAATTACTGATAAAGTACCTTTCTGCTGGTATACAGCAGTGTTATTTTAGTATTATAGTATTTATTAATATTTAGATTGTTATATAATTTTGGTTTTCATTTTAGTGTTTTTTTTATGGTTCAGTTTAAAAAAAGGGAAAAAAAAAATATATAGCTTTTTTTATTTCAGTTTTAGAATGAGAGTAATTTTAGTATTTAATCTTAGTTGGAAAGCCAACATTTCTGATTTTTAATAAAGTTTCTTTTTTTAATTTCAGCTTCATTTCAGTTACTGAAAAAGATTTGTAATATTTTATTTTTAGGTAACAATAACAACACTGGTATCACATGTAATATATTAGTTTAAATACACACTACTTCCACCATGTTCATATTGAACAATTTAACCACGACTTTTTTAGTGCTTACAGCACGGAAACATTTCAAAAAAGCCACCCTGATCACAGTGTTCAAATTTTGCTTTCAAAATATGCTGAATCTGATGACTCCTTATGTCTCTTGGCCTAATCGGAAAGATGGCTGCACGCTTTATAATCACACTGAATACAGTTGAGTGTATACGACTCTATCGTGAATACCGTGAGTATTCAGACCTCTTACTCATTACACATAATACTTTTTGCATACTCGGTAGCAGGGAAGTGTGCATATTCTGATGCAGGGTATATGTACTATAGGTTACTTTATTAAATACAATATTTCACTGTAGATTTCAAATTTAAAAATCTAAATTATCACTGCCTGTTCAATGGTCTATATGCAAACCACTCACGTTTTCTCCAGATTTAGTTTAGTTGGTTCATTTGCCAGTGGCTGTTCTGTTGAAAAGAGCTGAGCCAGAGTAATGAGTGCCATTCAGCAACGCATGATACAATCCAATGAGTCTGGGCTCTTTATTTGGCAGTGCTCTTGGCATCAGGTGCTGGCCAGTGTGCTGTGTTTGTTGTGGTTCAGGTTGGTCCAGTTGTAGGGTGCCATGCTGTTTCAGGGTGAATGAATGCCCGTGCCCGGCTAGTCATTATCCTTTAATCCCCATTTGCTTTTCTGGAAAAAAAACTGAATAGTGCTAGAATCACTGACTCGATTTTTGGATCTCATTTTCATGACAAAGTGAATATCTGGCCCTCCCCTGCTCGTCATTTTGATGTTGGGAGCTGCATATTTAAACAGCCCCATAAACATTCACTCTGGACACTTAGACCACCTCCCCAGACAAGACTAAATACAGTATTCAAGATGGGCAGGGTGAGTAGGAAATCACTTGAATATAACGAAAAAGAGGCCGAATCTAGTGCAGTTGCATAATTTATAAAAACAAAAATGTATAATCGTTTCTCAACCTTAATGGCAGATGTAGAAGTTGTGTAGCATCTTTGTGTTTAGTTCAGCAAATTAGTTTGTGAATGCACATGAATGGATGTGTTAGATATGGATATATTAGTTCTATTAACTTCACAAAATACATTATTGGGAAATGCATTTAAGGTCTACCAAATAGTGCTGCTATATTGTTGATACTTCATGACATCAGAAATGTAAATGTGTGTATTTTTTGTATACTTGAATGCAATGCAATGCCTTAATGATGACATTGACTTTTAAAACTATTTTCTAAAAGCCCTATTTTCTAGAACCTCTTTTCTAAACATCTTGGCCTGCAGTCAGATCAGTACTTTAGGACTGTGTTGAATTAGATTGTTTATGAAACTATGTTTTTATTATAGATCAGACTATTTGGAAACTAAGATGGTCATCTGAGGTTTTAAATGTGCAATATTGGTTGGTTACTGGCATAAACTGGTTAATAGCTGGTTAAACTTGTTAATGTTGCAGGTTACCAGCTGATCACTACTATAGTTTAATGTATCTTGAAAATTGTCCATAGAAAATCAGTGGATACCAATTAATGGCAAGGTCACATTGGTCAGACATGATAAAATTAACATTGCTTGCTGGCCGACCAGCCAAAACCAGCATGAACATGGCCAAAAACATTAACCATTTTGAAATGATGTTAAGTGGTCATTCAAGACAACATTATCTTGCCGTCTCTCAGATTGTGTTTTTCGAGGACAAAAACTTCCAGGGCCGCCGTTATGAGTGTGACAGTGACTGCTCTGACTTCCATACCTACCTGAGCTGCTGCAATTCTATTCGTGTGGAAAGTGGCACCTGGGTGGTTTACGAGCAGCCCAACTACACGGGTAACCGGTATCTGCTAACCAGAGGAGACTATCCTGAATACCTGGGCTGGATGGGCCTCAATGACTGTCTCAGTTCCTGCAAGCTCATCCGCTTTGTAAGTTTAACTGGTACATTCGACAGCGTGCATTAGTGAGCTTTTTTCTAAGACTTAAATAGTGTATAGAGCAGAACAAATATGATTTGCTGTGTTTTTAGACTGGGCATAATGATGAAGCTGTTTCACAATGTTGTGTTAGAACTGAATTCAATTAAAGCCTGGGACAGTACGAGTGGTGGAAGGTCATGCATAGACCTTTTCTAACTGTTCCGTCAGTTTAACCTAATTAGTCCACATGGCTTTTGCCAATAAATCAGTGGCCATATGGGCTGCAGTATTTGATTCAGTCTTGTTGAAAGACCAGACTTACATGTGTAATGTAAGCAAACGTTTAGCTCATATATATTAACAGATCTCTACAAAATGCTTCAAAAAACTTCAATATCAAACTGGGCAAACAAGATAAAAATGTACATTAATGTACAAAACATGCTTATGAAGGTCTTCAAGTATTATATATTGTTAACTGACTTTCACAAAATTAGTGCCATCTTATTCCATATATTCTTTTTGCCATTTTGCCCCATTTATCCAAACTCCAACCTTCATGCACACATATTTCTATCCGTTTTCCCTTCCCAAACCCAAATAAATCCAACCCATGCAGACAAGTGGAATGCAGTACAAGGTTCAGTTGTACGACAAGCCCGACTTCACAGGCCAGGCTATAGAGTCCATTGAAGACTGTCCATCTGTGCTGGAGAGGTTCCGTCTGAGAGAGATCCATTCCTGCAAAGTTCTGGACGGTTACTGGATCTTCTACGAGCATCCCAACTACCGTGGCCACCAGTACTTCCTGGAGAAGGGCAACTACCGCAAACCACTGGAGTGGGGTGCGGTCTGTCCCACCGTGCAGTCTTTCCGTCGCTTCACTGAGTGATGTCCCTGTGTCACAATACTTGGGCTATTTGGCTGTGACTCACTGAAGTTCCAGCTGAAATAAAGTTTGGCTGGAGATTCACTCAGCAGCACATTTGTTGCTTGTTTGTAGTTTGTACTTAGACTAATATGAATTGCAAAGTACTGGTCTTAGATCTACAGTTATGGGGTGGAGATTGAGGTGAGTTCCAAATGAGAAACAATTTCCACCTCCACCAATGAGCACCATCTCAGACCTCTCAGAGTCCAGCAGCTCAGAGCAGAATGAATGCAACATCAGAGGCCAAGGCACAGACGACTGAAATAAAATCAAATTAGAAAAAAAGATAAGCAATGACAAATAAAGTGTTTTTTCTTTACATATGAAAACTGTGGGTTGCGAAAAATGTATTTGAAATTAATTAGTCAGCTGCAAAAATTACAACAATACAATAATTATGTCTTTAGGCAGCTTATTATTTTTATAAAATGGGGTCCCACACTTTTTGACCAATGACCAACTCAATTTATTAATATCAATAATTAAACAATTCCTTCATCAAGTTATATTGTCCATAAGTCTAAAGGCCTGTTCATACCAAGAATGATAACTACAACCATGAAGTTTAAAAAAAAAAAATCACTCAAATTCTCAAAGAGAAGTCCACACCCCAACAAAATAACAAAAGAGAGGACAACACTTCTGGGATCACTTTCAGAATGATAGAAATAGTGCCATCCGAATTTAGAATCATCCTTCTAATGTAGTTAAAGGGTTAGTTCACACAAAAATGAAAATTAGCCAGTTATGTACTCACCCTTGAGGCATCCTACGTGTATACGACTTTCTTAAGTAAAACACAGGTCAATTTTCATTTTTGGGTGAACTAGCCCTATAAATGATCTGTAGGCTGTTCATGGTTGACACATCATAGCAACTTTCTGCATTATTACATATGCATATTTGGATTGTACAACAGCAGTGAACGTGGCTTATACAGTCAGAATTATTTTATTATGCCTGCTATCACAGGAAATGTTAGAGCCAAAATTTTCCATTTTATAATAAACCATTAACCACTCCTAGAGTCCATGAGCAGAGTAACTTACGGTATCCAGCTGGATCTCCACACAGCTCCCAGTGCTCAGATTTATTACAGCAACTCCTGGTACTCCATCAGCCTGAAGCCAAACTCCACCAACCACAACCAACTTCTCATTTATTATATGGGCTGAGTGAGAATATCTGAAAAAAGATGCCAAGACTGTGATTTTGATCACTGAGAGGTGGCACATCTTCATAACACATTATTTTCATTCTTTCACACCCAATATGTGAGTTGTTTTGAACCTGGGTACTGGGGGTGGATGTAAATTCTTTGTCTCCCAGCAGAAACCTGATGATGTGGGTCTCAGGTAGAAAGCATCACAGAGAGGTCTGCTACCTTTCCCCAAACCTCCAAATATCACAAGCCCCCCTCCATAGGGACAAGCAGAATGGGAATGACGGGCTTCCGGAACAGCACCAACAACTGTCATCTGATTGAAACGCACAAAAGTAGGAACATTATGCGGCCCTTACAAGATAACTACAAAGTAACGAAATCGAATGCATATACACTACTGTTTAAAGGTTTGGGGTAAGTACGATTTTTAATTAATACTCTTATTCAGCAAGGATGGATTGACCAAAGGTGACAGTAAAGACATTTACTGTTACAAAATATTTCTATTTCAATTAAATGCTGTTCTTTTGAACTTGCTATTTATCAAAGAGTCCTGAAACAGATTTAAACATTGATAAGAAGAAGTAATAATAATTGAACAGCAAATCAGCATATTAGAATGATTTCTGAAGGATCATGTGACACTGAAGACTGGAGTAATGGCTGCTGAAACTTACAACCCCGAACTTTTTAACTGTAGTGTCCCCGTTTGTGTTTATGTTTTCTTTAGGTTTTGATATGAGAAAGATGAGAAAGTCATGCCTCAGTCCAGTGTTTGTCCTCCAAACACAGGAAATGTGCATCACCTAGAACTGGATCCTTCTCTGTACGTCCTCCAAACACAAATAGAAAGGTCTTATCTGGAACGATACATTAAGAAGTTATTATTTTGCTCATTATAATCAGAACATTTTGAAAAACAACTAGATTAAAATCTCTAACCTTTATAACATATCAAGGTTGATGTGTGTCGCCATTGTGGTTTTGGACCAGTGCCGGTGCAAACCATGTTCCTAAATGACAGCTGTACAGCACTTTGGGATTGCTGGTTACCAGGGTCAAAGGTCACACACACAACACTGCCTGTTGTATTGAGTGGAGAAGTTCTGCCACCGAAGAGGACAGCTCCACCTCCAGGGATAGAGGTCAACGTCTGATAAAGACTAACCACTGAGGAGAAGAAATATGAGACAAAGATATGCATACATACATACATAATTAGATTGGTCTCTACACCGAATTGTTTAATAATGAATTAAGCAAAACCCTAGAGATTACATAGTTTTCAAATCCTACAGATTTTCGTATCACCAAAAATCTATTAATAACTTCAACTTGCAAACGCTAAAAAAAAAACATACAGGGCACTCACATAAAGCGATAAATACTTTTAAGTTTGTTCATTTACTAACAGACAGATCATACAGTTTATTTAGAAAAATTCCAATAAGGAAACCATTATCAAAAGCAAAAATAAAGCACTGATCAAATCACCTTTATCTCCATGAGCTTCCACACAGGCACACTTCCAGCCATCCTTCTCTTTGATCAGGACCCTCGCTGCTGTGTCTCTTCCACTTCTCCCACAGCCTCCGGTGAGTAAGATGATTCCAGGTGCCAGGACAGCAGAAGCCATACCAACAGCCTCTATACTCGGAGACCCACACATGGGCTGAATAACCAGGGGAGGACGCTCGGCCCACTGAGGAGTCATGTGAGGGATGGAGGACACTAGGAGTGAAAAGAGCACATGTACCTCTACTACACTGTCTCACCTAGTGATACACATAATACCAAATATCTTACCAACACTTACCCTTCGCTAGTGTGAGAAGTGCTTGATTGGTCACAGAACCTTTGGAGGCTGTAAGGATGAAGTAATGGGAACATTTCTGGTTCCATTCCTGTTATCATAAAGATAAACACAGGTCTGGGATCAGGCATTAGGTCAGATTGAGTGGTGATTCTGGAATCACTCAAAGGTCTTTGCTGGGATTATGGTGGTTTCCTCACCTCAAACTCATCAAAAGGCTCCAGTCCCTCGACTCTCTGCCTCTCATCTTCAAGAAGAAGGTCAAAGTAGAACTGGTTCATATCCAGACAGACACATTTTTCCCAGCCCTGTGGCAGACAAAGATCAGTTACCTGTCTTATTGACAATTAAGCATTTAAAAGTTGGTATGATTGTTAAAGGTTTAAAATATTAAAAAATGTAATTGATTCCTGTGATGGCAAAGCAGTCATTACTCCAGTCTTCAGTGTCACATGATCCTTTAGAAATTATTCTAACATGCTGATTTGGTGCACAAAAACATTTATTATTATCAGTGTTGAAAACATTGTAATATTTTTATCAGGATTATTTGATGAATACAAAGATCAAAAGAACAGCATTTATTTGAGATAAAAATTACTTTTACTGTCTTTACTGTCACTTTCAATCAATTGAATGCACCAATGCTGATTAAAGGTATTGGAAGTATTGTTAAAAAATCATAGTGTATATACACTGAACAAAATTATAAACGCAACACTTTTGTTTTTGCCCCCATTTTTCATGAGCTGAACTCAAAGATCTAAGACTTTTTCTATGTACACAAAAGGCCTATTTCTCTCAAATATTGTTCACAAATCTGTCTAAATCTGTGTTAGTGAGCACTTCTCCTTTGCCGAGATAATCCATCCACCTATTTATTTATTACTTATTTACCTACTTATTTATCTTTGTATCGCTTCAAACCTTAACACTTCGAAATCTTCATGCATATAAGGTCAATACAACCTTCAAATTTCAGAAATGAACAATTGAAATGCTAATTGAAATGATTTCATTCATGTTCACAAAGTATAGTTAAAAATATATATATGTATTATGTACAGTCAGCCAGTCATTATCATAAAATACACCCGACACTGTGACCCAGTCAGGTCTTTTATAAATCTGAAGATGTACATATTGAATAATAAACAGTTACACAATCCCGCTTATTACATGGTTACATAGTATTAAAAAAAGAAATGGGTATGAAACATTAATTTCAGGCATACCTTCTGTATGAATCTCTGCGTCTGAGCGACAGTGTCTGGATATTGTCTGAGAGCGTGTATGGTAGAATTGAGCTTCAGGAAGTGGTTCTGCATGACCCTGCCAAACGGGTCATCTGGGTGGATCTGTTCATACATCACAAACACAGATTGTGGGAGTAACTTGGCAGCCCAGCCAATCACAGCATCTGACCTGGAGAAAATCACCAAAACACGTTCAAAATGAGCTGATCTGTTTGGTCTACAGTTGTAGTAGAAAGTAAAAGAAAGCTATTAGAAAGACAGAATAGCAATGCGATCAGTATACGTTGCAGGCAAGACTCAAAGCTCAATCAATGGAATAAGCACCAAGGCTCAATTGTTCAGGAGCACATATGCAAATCATTGCAATTCAAGTCAAATTTGAATTCACATTCTCACCATTGTGTTTCCATATAAGTCAGCACGACCTCTGACAAGACAAGTGTGGGAGCGTCCCACTGTAGTCCAGCTCCGCTCAGAGTCACCTCCACCTCCCGCTCCTTCCTGACATCCACACCAATGAGATTATAATGACCACTTCTGATGAACACAGCATCTACACATAAGCAAGAAACATATGGCAAATGTTTTAACATTACATTTTAGGGACGAAAGGCAGGGTTGGACAAGATTACTAGCAAAATATGCACATATCTGTATGGATAATAACGTTTATAAACAGTACTATACAATTTAAGCAGTTATGTTTTGTAATATAATCTATTAATATATTAATATGTGGTACAGTGAACATCCTACTAGTCTGCTGATTTGAGACAGTCTCCCTATCTGGCAACATGTCCTTCAGGCAAGTATTGCTATTGATCAAGGCAGCCTTGCGCCGGGCAACTTCTGGAAAGTCAACCTCGAAAACTGTGACACCTCCAAGGGCTCCTTCTGCATGCAGCCGGAAATACAGGGAGTCAAACCCGGCTCCAAGTGACAGAATCTGAGATTAAGAGAACAATATGATCAAGATATTCTTTTTTTTACAGTAAAAACACATACACAAAACGTGAACATATCATCCCACCTGTCTCCTCGAGCAGGATTGAGTGGCATGGAAAAACTGTTTCAGACAGTGATCGACTGCTTTCCAGCGCACATAATAACCTCTGAGAGAAAATATACATGTATTCAAAAATATCATATCTGTTTTATAAAAAAATAATCACTGAAGGAGCAAGAACTGTCTCTTAAACATTTACCTATTAATCAGTGGAGCTCTTCTTGACACCTTGCACACAAAATGCTTAAGGAAATCATCGTGGAAGTAGCCCTGTGCTGCTGCGGACACCTTACTGACCACACTGCTGTCATTTGTCCCCTGCACCTGAGAGAAAATATGGACAAAAGTTAATGCCACAGTTAATGCAAATTAATAATGCCACAGAAGAAAGTAAGAAATACAGGTTTGGAACAACATGAGGGTGAATACATGATTATTACACAATATTTATTTTTAGTTTGACTATTCCTTCAAGATCAGCAAATAACGTCAAAACAACATGCAGAGCACAGAAAGCTGTTATTAAAAACTTACTGTTACAATAATTATTATGTATATAATATAAATATATTACATAAGCGTTATATAAGTAATATAATATTAATATAACTTAAATACATGTATATATTACGCTCATTAAAAGGTACTGTGGTTGTGGTAGTACAATATTATGGTGACCGACTCAGTTGGCAATACTATATATTGTTTGATTTCCAAAATTCTATGAATTTTACTAGGGTATTTACTATGGGCCAAACAGTAGATTACTATTAATTACCATGGTACCTTTTGTTAGTGGTATAGCATCCTTTTGACTGCCATATTTGACCTTTTGAAAGTTCTCGGATCTGAGCTGATCCGGTTTAAATGAAACCCAACAGAACATAAATACTGTCAGACTCACGGCAGCATCTTTTCCTTGCTCTCTCCTGCTGTTTACTGGCATTATTCCGAACACACGTGGAAGCAGCCTGTGGAAACAACAAGGAAGCAAAAAAGCGGAAGCGGGTGCACATCATTCTATGACAAAAGCGTTTCATATATATATATATATATATATATATATATAAAATCAGAGTCGTTTATTTTTATAAAATAAACTAAAACGCATATAGTTTATATCCCGGTGATCGGTATATTATATAAAGGTACTGAGACACAGCAAAATAGACCCTTAACACATAACACATAGTTGTTGTTTATAATTGCATTATAGTTTCGAGATAAATATATTAACATTTATTTGCTATATATATATATTTATTTAAATCGTCCCTGGACTTTTCAGCAACATCTAATGCGTAATTTCCGCTGAACGTTAGCGTGATGCTGAACTAGGAAACTTGTTCAGATCTAAACAGGAGGAAAATTAAAGGTTTGAGCTGTTTTTTTCCCTATCGTTCAGGCTTGTATGTTGTTTATTTTTATGACGATATTAATCTAACTGTATCCTTCATTATACTCCGTTTAGATAATCTAATATTAAACTCAACAATGAGATAAATTAAGCTTCATTGGGCAGTGAGCTGTACAGTTACTGTCACTTTGCTTGGTTCATTTAATTCATACATTATGCGTTTGTAGCCGAAGTTACTTGACTTATAAATATTACTATGTTTATCTTCTCTCTTAATTTACAGTGATTGAAACTGGGTGAATATATGACTCCTAAAATGAGCCCCCTCACGTTTATATTTAAGCTTTCTGTTCACATGAATATCTGCTGGTCACATTTAAACCCAGCTGATAATATGTAATGGTTAAAGCTGGTCATTTATGGTTCTTAGCTTTCTGTATGGCATGTCATGTTGGAACAAATCTTCCAGACAGCCTTTCTATAATAGATTGAACGTTGTTGTTGTTGTGAGTTGTGTTTAATTGAAATGATTATTAAGGTAATATTATCTGTCTGGCTAACATGGATTGATCATAGAATGAAACTGTGAGAATGACTTGTGGTAATCTTAGGAATACCATTTACAAGGAGTTATTATTGAACAATAAAATAGTAATGAATAGTATTAATAAATCAGTAATATATTGCATTAAATTGATTTTTTTTCCAGGGAAAAAATTCTAGCTGTCTTGAAGTTACTCATTTAGAAATTTTCACTTTGTGAAAAACTTTACTAATTTGTAGCAGGGCAAATAAAAAAAAATAAAATAAATAGAACTGTTGACATTAGGATGGACATATAGACAGTTATTGGATCATATGTGTAACTGATCTCTTTTTCTGTTCTCCTACTATTCACAGACCTCCGTCATACAATCCCAAAGTCATCCACCTGATTACCTTCTTGAATACCAGATGAGCTGACCCTTCCTATTACAATCCACTCCCGTTCTTCCTAAAAACATATTGTTCTTGGTCTTGAAAATACTTCCACCTCCTGCTTTTGCTCTGTTTCTCCATCTTTCCCTCATTTAGTTTTACTCTTTCCCTCCCGTCCATCATGACTGAACCAGAGCTGCTCACAGAGGTCCCTGCGTCTCTGAAACGGCTGGCCAAGCAGGTTGTGCGAGGTTTCTATGGCATCGAGCATGCTCTCGCTTTGGATGTGCTGATCCGGAACCCCTGCGTACGTGAAGAGGACATGCTGGAACTGCTTAAGTTCGACCGCAAGCAGCTGCGTTCGATTCTGAACACACTCAAGGCTGACAAGTTTGTCAAATGTCGTATGCGTGTGGAGACGGCACCTGACGGCAAGACGACACGACACAATTACTATTTCATTAACTACCTCCACAAGGATGCATTAAATTCATCACAAATGATAGTAAAGACATTTATAATGTTTCAAATTAATACCGTAAAACTTTTTTTTTATCAATGAATCCTGAAAAATGTATCAAAAGCAGAACAACCTTTTTCAACCATTTTCAGCACCAAATCATCATATTAGAATGATTTCTGAAGGATCACGTGACACTGAAGACTAGAGTAATGGCTGCTGAAAGTTTAGCTGTACCATCACAGGAATAAATTACATTTTAAAATGTATTAAAATAGAAAACGGATTAATTTCCCGGTATTATTATTATTTTTTACTGTACTTTTTATCAAATAAATGCAGCCATGCTGAGCATAAGACTTCTTTCAAAAACATACAAATCTTACCGTCCCCATAATTGGGAGATGCAGGATTTTGGTCATATTATCTGTCCGTACTAGGCTGGTCAAATGGAATTAAAATCCGTTAAAGCAAACCAAGTGTACTGAATTAAAATGCATCTGCTTTGATTTCTCTCTTCCCTTAGAATTTCATGGAACAAATATATTCTTTTGAGTGTTATAATAATGGTAATGTGAGTTATGGGTCAAAGTTACTGTGTGATTATGATGTTGAAATCCATTAGAAAATACTCTCTAATCTAAGTATCTTGTTTATTCTGGCTGAATTTTTAATGTATATTAAATTCAATTCAATTCAAGTTTATTTGTATAGTGCTTTTCACAATACAAATCGTTGCAAAAAGTTTCTATTTTAAAGTTTCTACATAATATTTAGTAGTAGCTTATCAGTGGTCACTGTCAAGTTGATGTCCTTATGTCAGAAATGTACAGTAAAATTCATGCAGTTAGTTAATGACATGTAATCAAACAGATGGTGAACACTATTAACTGCAATGATTATATGTTGCGATTACACTTATAGCAAAGTTTCGTAGTTTTGTATGTTGTTTAAGGGTTGGCATTATCTGAGGTCGTCTGAGGGGTTGGCATCGTCTCTTCTCAGGTGTTCGGTCATCTCAGATCTTCGGAAGATCCGTATACAATGAACATAAGCTTATATTGACTTGTAATCTCTGTGTGGTTTTGTAAGATTCAACAGAAACCATCTTGAAGTTCTTAATAGCAAGCTGGTCTCACATTTAAGGGATTGTGTGAGCCATGTACATTAGGAAGTGCCAGATGTTTTTAATATAAGTCTTTGTTTGATCTTTTGCCCACTTTTGGTAAGTGCGTTGTAATCACGAAGTGAGTGACAAATTCATTTAAGTCGCTTGATCCACACTGTGTTCAGACACTTGATGGCAGCAGAGGTCAAAATTTGAAATGTTTTCAACAATTGACTGAACCTCACTTGGAGACTGATGCTGAATTGAATCAGTTTGCAGACAGTAATCACAGACAGGAACGGAAATGGAACTTTATTTTAATAGGTTTAAAAATAAACAGGCTGTAATCTCATAGAGGCGGCTGTAAGGATTAGCACACCGCATTGACATCATCATCATGCCTTTCTGCTTCTGTGCCTACTGTTTTACACTTATGACTTCAACAGCTGCTGATTTATGTACTTAGCGAAACACACACACACATGCTGCTCTTGACGTGACTTGTGTTATAATGGTTTCAGAGAGGGAGTATTTGTGAAGCTTTGCACACTGTTGGCCGTCCCTGTTTAAGCTTTTATTATGGACTGAACCCAGCAAAACCAGTCTGCAATCTGCATCGTGTGTCTGTGTGTGTTTGGGTCCATTCCAGCAGTCTTGAATCATGTATAATTGATCTAACCTGTGTTGTGTTCAGAAGGAAATTAAATGAGAAGAGAGTCTGAAGAGCAGTCTCTCAACACCACTGAACACAAGACTCGTCTTTAGGGTCACTGAATAACACTTTACCTTAATTCTTTTCAAATACGTCTGTTTTTAATGCACATGTACATTGTATGTACATTCATAAAACCTTTAAAAGCTATGAAAAGAGATTTGAAAAGTGTTTGTAGGGAATTGACTGAATGCTTAGGCCCAATGAAAAGACATTAATGTGGTTTCATCAATTAAAGGAATAATCTGTTATTTTCAAACCTCAGTGTAAACGAACAGGAAATGTTAACAGTAATGGACTTGCAATGGATGCCTGGCAGACAAGAAAACCAGAGGGCTTTAACAGAAATGTGCAGCTCATATTTTTATTAAAGCAATTCTTCAGTAATAAAATGTGTGTGATAGGAGTTGTAAAACTGTAAATTGTTGTTTAAGTCACTGCTTTTGTAGATGGAGAAACTTCAAGATATGCATTCCTGTGTGTTGAGTTGCTCCATGTAAACAGTGTTTTGCGTATAGTCTTTTTTTCTCTGGTATCTGCAGTTATCAAGCAAACGTGATGACTAGGTTTCCTTTTTTTTTAGCTGGTCATCAGCAGTTTAACGTGTACTGTAAAATTATATTGCATATTTTAATTCTATTGGCAGTGCTGCCCAAGGAATGTGAGTTGGAACACAGTGACAGTGGCTGCGTCTGAAATCTCAGAATAGTCTGAATAAATACTTTGCAACCATTAAAAGAGTATGTTCTGTGTATTATCAATGTGTGTAATAGGAAAGTAATTGTACTACATTTATCATGTTGTCATCATGTGACCTACAGCATTAGTCAAGTCGCTTCACTGCAATTCTCAAATCCTCTCCCGTGGCCTCATGGGACAGTAAAAGCGTAAAGCGTCCATTATCACTAGATGCGCACTTCAGAATCTCGCCAGAAGTAGCAAATTACTTTTTGCCTGGTGTTTTATGAATACATATTACTCCACATACCGTTTTTGCCTACTATATAGTAAGGAAGTAAGCATATTCGGATGCAGCCAGTGTTTTTTTTTTTTTCAGTACTGTTTAGCACCATAACATCACTACTGAATCTACAGCATAAGTGTAGTTAGATTCCTTGACGAAAAACACTTAAGTAAATCAAAACCATACAGCGCAAAATGTTTAATCAGCTTTAGGGCTGTCACAATTCCTTGATTGAAATCAAGTACTCGATTACAAAAAAAAAACCCCTCAATTACAATTACCCATGTTGATTAACTGGCAAAATACTGGACGTGGCACATTCCACAGACGTCTTCAAAATAAGTTTAAACCTTTGCTCTGAGTTTGCATGTTTTGATGTCCACATGTTCTTGTTCAAGAAATGACAGTGGCTGTAGCATTTATATCATAAAGATGTGGCCAAATATAAAAGATTAAGTGGGCATTTTAATTAAATGTTTAGTCAATATTTTAAACAAGGATTAGATCGTGCTGTAAAGAGTAAAAACAATCGTCAAGCAGTTGGCGCCCTCTGCAGGCATTTGATATAATACAATGTTAGTTACGATTATATCGTTTTATTACATTTTGTTCAATAAAACCATATGATTACTTGCTTTTGATATTTTATTTGAACCAATTATTATTGCCTCGTTGCTATTATATGTGTATTTTAAGCCATTTTAAAGTCGGTTGTTTGCTTAGGTCTATTTTTATTACCACAAAAATGATCCGATTACTCGATTAATAAACAGAATAATCGACTGATTACTCAATTACCAAAATAATTGTTAATGACAGCCTTAATCTGCTTACTGAACAAATGACTCTTATGAGCCATTTCTTTTTAGTGAACCACAACCATACAGCACAAAACTTTAAATCCGATTCCTGAACAAATGACTCTTATGAGTCATTGTTTTCAGTGAATCATAAACATACAGCTCAAGCACTGTAATTGACTACAGTGTTCGCTGTATGATCCTGATTAAGGTTTTGTGCGGAATTGTGTTTAGTTTAATGATTCACTGTGGACTATTTTTCTGTCTTTGTCCCTGACTTTGTCATTCCTTATATGTGTGAGCCCTACATTTATATAGGAGTTTTGCATAGGGCTTATGAAGACCGTCTTGTACCCAACAGACAGGAGGAACTCCTCTGTACAGAAAGCATATAAGAGAGTGATGGACACATGAGAGGAACAGAAATAAAAAAGAGAGCGTTGGAGGACTGAGAGCGGTGTCAGAGGTGAGTGATGAGTGTTAGAGGAATAGAAAGGCAGGTAAAGAGCGTGTGGCACGTGTTCACCCTCACCTCTGCTGAAAGCAAACTGGCAGGCAGGGAGGCAAAGCTGTTGCTAGGATACACATCAGGTGGATTGGCGAGGATGGAGCAGAAGAACGGAACAGCCAACGATGAAGCACCTAACCTTGTGTAGACCCTGCTATTGTACACATACTTATTTCCCATGTTCTCTCCTGGACTAGTATCCCTGAAAGGATTTTCTAAACATAAGTTTCATGATGCACCGTGTTCTTTGTCCTCCGAGTGGGCTCAAACATGGATGTTTTGCGATTGGCTGTTTTCACCCCGTGCTGCCTTTGCTTAGGAGGCTTAGTTGCATCTTCGAACAGGAGATTGTATTGATCTGATTAGTCAAGCGCATCCAGGTCCTCCCTCGTTGAGCAAAAAAAATTGATCTATGAAAATCTTTTTGATTGGTGAGGTGTTAGGGGCGATAAGGAGATCTGACAGGTCAGGTTTGCACGGTAATAAGTCACTCGCTGATCCTATCTCGGCATGTCTTCACGCTGCCTCATTTTTGTTATCTCCCTCTAGTCTTCCTTCCTTCCTTCTGAGTCGCACGTGTGCATATAGCAGGGCCGTAACCACCCAATATGTAGATTAAAAAATATGGATTTTCAATGGCTGATTTGCATTATGTTTGGCATATTGCATGCTATCAATAATCAGGAAAAGCCAGTGAATCAACTCATTTTCAGACATTTAAATATTGTAGTTTCTTTAGTCCTGCACCTGTCTGGAGTGGATTTTGGTCAATGGAAAGAGAAAGCTTTAATCAGTGAGCAATTTATTTAAAATGGTGCATGTTATATAACCTTGGCCCTAATACAGATTATTTTATTTTAGAGTAATTGAACTACCAAAAAAGCATCTAAAATAAATTTTTAGATTGTTTCTTAATGCATTTACCCATGTAAAAGATGAAGAAATTGTTTTATTTAACACGTTCATTCATTCATTCATTCATTCTATTTTAAAACAAAGCTAATTTGAGAATTGTAAGCATGCCTACACATTTTATACCTTTTTTTTTCTAACAGACAAATAAGATTGAGACATGTGAATCAATTGTCTGTCTTTTTGATTCAAGACTTCAATGTATAGGATTACTGGCTTGCTAATGTCACCAGTTTTATTGTATTTGATATACTGTATAGACATGATTATACTAGTGTTTAATGTTCAGAGTAATATTTTTAAAGAAATTTCTTTTAATTAAAAGAGCATACATTAAATCGATCAAAAGTAATATTTATTTTCCAAATAATTGCTGTTCTTTTAAACTTTCTATTCATCAAACATCCTTAAAATCTGTCATGAATTCCACAAAAAGTTTAAGCAGCACAACTGCTTCAACATTTGGTGTTCAGGAAGCATAAGAAATGTTTCTTGAGCAGCAAATCAGCATATTATTTCTGAAGGATCATGTGACACTGAAGAATGGAGTAATTGCTGTTAAAAATTCAATGTTACCATCACAGGAATAAATACATTTTTAAAATGTATTAATATAGAGAAGAGACATTTTATATTTGAATAATTTAACAATTTTAAAGTTTTTACTGTATTTGTGATCAAATCCTTTGTGAGCATAAGAGACTTACCCCAAGTAATTTCCAACAGCTTCACATAAATGTAGTAGATATGCCCATCTGGGCGTTTCCTGCAGACATTGCAAATCCAGTGTGAATTACTGATGGGTGATACTGATTTTGGACGTTCTGTCCTGAAAACGAATCCTTTCTGAATAGGGTTTAAGATGCTGTCTGTAGAGCTTAACTTCTATTGAATCCAGAACAGTTATTAGAAGTCATCTATATACAGTCCTCCAATGGAGAACAGTTAACTGTATTTTTTAACTGTATTTTTATTGTAATTATTATAATTGCATTAGCGCTGCTGCAATTAGAATCAATGTGGTACATTTGTCAGTTGCTCAGACCCCATCATGAAAAATCTTTCTCTCTCTCAAATGCTGAAATGATGCTGATTCATCTTTTAAGGGCTGATCACAAAAGTCCTTTTGTTCTTTGGCGTCGACGACAGAACAAAGCGCCGTCCTGTTTTCAAAAGAGCTCTGAATCACTGGAGTGAGTGCCATGTAATTTAAACCAGACCTATTCATATCTCATAGATAATACAAAAACTATCAACACAAAGACACCAGGCCACTTTTCCCTGATAGAATCCTTAATGTATGCCTACACGCTAACAGCACCGTGCCATGTTCCTTTAGATCATTGCGACAATGTGTACGCACAGACCCAGTGCACACTTTGACTGAAAACAAAGATTAAATCCAGAGTGTGTGCATGTGCCATATTGCTAATTGTCCAGGACTTTGGATTTGATATCTCTACAGAATTATTTTGGCTGGGAGCCTCTAATGGCATGTAAAAAGAAAAACGGAAAAACTTTTATTTCTTAATATAACATCCCTGTTGGTCAGTGCCTCATTTTGGAAAAATGTAGTAAAGTTTCCTTTCTGAGCTAGTGAACTTCCTTTCTGTCTGTCACTTTAGAGTTGGTTCACATACAACATTTTTGCGTTCCAGAGTTTTTATGTTTATTTTTTGTATTAATTGTTCACGTACATATTTGATAACTGAGATGCATCTTGCTACTTCTGTAACGCAAATGAGCAATGTCTTTTTAGACTCGGTTAAAGTTGATACAGAATGCGTTCGTGTGTTTAAAAACAGCAGATGTAGATGTAACAGCAGAAAGGAAAAGAACACAAGATGCGTTGACGTCATTTAAAAAATGCAGCGCTCATACACTAAACGTTATAAAAGCAGCGAGACTTGGTACAGTGTTCAAAGACCTACATAGAAAAACTATTAAATGGCAGTGCAATGAAATGCAAAAATGTGAGATGCAGGGCAGTATAGTGGAGAAAAAATACAAGGTAACTTTTAAACTTTAGTGGCATATTTTTATAATGCAGTTTCACACGCAAGATGCTGCGAAAGACGTGAACAAAATGGTCAAAGATGTCATCTAGCATATGTTTATATAGAAAAACACTGGGGGGAAAAATCATTTTTGTGTTTAAAAATGTGAGAGGCATGGTAGTGTAACGAAAAAATAAGCTAAAAATGTGTTTTTTAAAAGTTGAACTACTTCAATGCTACGTTTCTTAGTGCTGCATTTGTGTGTAGTTTGAGATGCAAGTGTGACGGCCAAATACAGTTTAATGCATGTTTACATAGAAAAATAATGAAAAGGCAGTGCAGTCAAATACAAAATGCATTCTGTGTGAACGCCCCCTTAGAATGCATCTGCTTTGCATCCCTTACTTCTACAATGCATGATGTTTGCATGCCTTTTGATATCGCCTCATCTTTATTTAGACATTTAAAATGCAGCCTGTTATCTCTGCATTTCTTATCGCGTGTGTGTGTGTGTGTGTGTGTGTGTGTGTGTGTGTGTGTGTGTGTGTGT
>NW_015552538.1:3218526-3220571 GCF_001515605.1 Sinocyclocheilus anshuiensis
GTGTGTGTGTGTGTGAGTGTGTGAGTGTGTGAGTGAGTGAGTGAGAGAGTGAGAGAGAGAGAGAGAGAGGACAGGCAGACAGACTGACTGACCAGGAGGGCTGCAGTAAAATTGTTCTCTGCACTCCGGGCTTGTCAATATTTCCTCTGGAGCTGTGTCAAATATGACAGAGACCTTTTTTTTTATCTTCCCTTCACCTGAATGTTATTTCTTTTCTTTTTAAAGTCAGTCTCTCTCTCTCTCTCTCTCTCTCTCTCTCTCTCTTTCTTTGTGCTTGTCAAATTGTTTTCTTTTTTGCCCTCCACTCCTGTATTGGCAGAGAAGACATCTGTATTAAAAGGGCCTAGCTGGAGGTGATTGTTTTTCAGGAGCACCATCACAGATTTTGTTGTCAACTTTCCAGCAAAGCTTTTAAAATGGAAATTGCGGCGAATCGTTTACTCGTTCGATTCCCCTCAAGGCCAGAAACTCGGGAAGCTGTTTCACCATGCACTCTCAGCACATAACATGGGAGTATTTGAGCATAAAAAAAACATATTGCTGGTGTGTGTTCATGATAGCAAAACATGAAAACGAGTAGAGTGACATTCTAAATAAAAGACTACTATTAAAGGAAGGTTACAATATCAGCACCATCTGTGACTGACCATTAAATGCTAAGTACACACATATGTAAAATATGTCAAGGCATGTATTTTATATTCAGCTAGTAGTTGGAGTACGCCACACACTCATACAGAGGGCCCTGCTGTGTGTGTTCTTGTCAGAAGGCTGTAAATAACTTCAGCAGCAGATGGCAAACCAGACCAGCTTCGCTTGCCATGGAGCCGCCAGTGAATTCTGGGGCTGAATGTGTGTTTGTGTATGTTTGTCCTTGTGTCTGTGACCGTTTTTCCTCTTTCCTGTTTCAATAATATTAGATGGTCAGCAGTGGTTTTGGCACCATCCTCTTGATGGCATTGAACTGTAATTGGACCGCACCCTGTTTTTTTTTCGTAGTCCCTTAAAATAGAAATGTTTTTCGTTTTTGCTAGCAGTGCTATTTTATTTTAATAATAAAAAAAAAGTTTTTGATATAAAACGGCCATAAGTGAAAATTAATTATTCTATTCAGCAAGGATGTTTAAACTGATTAAAAGTGACAGTAAAGACATTTATAATGTTACAAAAAAAAGTTTTGAACTTTGTTCATCAAAGAATACTGAAAAAAATATATCATGGTTTCCACAAAAATATTAAGCAGCACAACATTTTTATTAAAATAAGAAATGTTTCTTTTGCACTGAACCAAAATATTAGGATCATTTCATATTAGAAAAATTCAGCTTTGCCATCACAGGAAATTACATGTTAAAAAAGTTATTTTAAATGGTAACATTTCACGAAATTTCGGTTTTTATCAAATAAATGTAGTGCATAGCATAAGAGTGTTCTCTCAAAAGCTTCCAAAAAATCTTACCAACCCCAAACTTTTGAACAGTGGGGTATTTGTAAATTAATCATTTTATTTTAGACTTATTGTGCAGCATTGGCCGATCCCAGAACACAGGTAATCATTTATAATGAGTATGTCTTGTTTAGCCAGACTGATTTGTTGCTGGTTTGAAAACTTTGTATGGTGACAACATTTTCTCACCCGCTGGCTACTGATGTTAGTGGTTCCTGGTTCGAAACCAGCGGGTTTGTGAGTGAAGCCAAATTTTCTGTCCCAAAACTGCCTGGTGGAAACGCCAAAGGATAGGTGGGCCAGATTGGGCATTTGCTCCAACTCCACAATTTGCACCATATCTGTGGGAAAAGGGGACATGGAATCCCAGCCTCTGGCTAACAGGAAACCGGAGATATAAAGCCACTTAACAAAGTTTTTCTGGGCTCTAACGAAACGAATGACAAAACGAATGACCTGGAGATGCCAAACATGATGGCTGTGGTGTGGTGAAGTGGTTGAGAATGAGGGTTGATAAGCAGAATGCTACTGTTTCAACACTTGATATTTTGTGCTTAAGACTTTTTTTTTTTTTTTTTTTTTTAAACCCAGGAACGTT
>NW_015552538.1:3220634-3229699 GCF_001515605.1 Sinocyclocheilus anshuiensis
TACTGTTTCAACCCTTGATATTTTGTGCTTTTTTTTTTTTTTTTTTTTTTTCAAACACAGGAACGTTCCGCTGTACCTTCTGTCAAACAGAAGTAGAGGAGGACGAATCAGCCGTGCCAAAGAAAGATGCCCGCACTTTGGTGGCGCGATTCAACGAGCAGATCGAGCCTATCTATGTATTGCTACGAGAGACGGAGGACATCAACTTGTCACACGATCTCCTGGAGCCCGAACCGTCAGAAATCCCAGCCCTAAAACAAAGGTCAGCACCTCCTGTTCAGTCAAAGTGGCCAGTTTTATGCACGAGACTGTTGTTTTCAACTAAAGCTATTAAATAAAAACAAAAAAAATGACACACAACAAAATTAAAAAACCTAATAACTAAAATTAAAACTGAAAATATAAATTAATTCAGATTATTAAGTACTTTGCTATTTTCCACAGTCGGGAGCGGGCCGCCCAGATCGCAGGAGGAGCTGGTGCAGGGGCACCTGGTCGGGAAGTATGGAAAAACAAGGGCTCATCGTATGACCTCTACTCGCAGGATGTGGTCATCAGCATGGAAGACCAGGAGCCTCAGCCTGGCCAGACTACCGAGGGAAAAGCCCCCAAAGAGAGGCCCGTATGGCTGACGGAAAGCACAGTGCAGGGAGCGTACAGCGAGACAGATGCTCTGAAGCAATGTGAGTCAGATCGACTATTTTCAAAGTGGTTTTTGTGGTCATGGTTGTATATTAACACTGTTTCATGCATTTTTTGATTTGCCTCTTGTTTATACACCTCATGGGTCTGAATGCACAGTCTATCTATTTATAAGGCCAAGCGCACAAATTGGTTGAAAGGGATATTTTATTCTATTGCCATTCCAAACATTTTTTATGGAACACAAAAACAGATATTTAGTAGAATTTGTAAGCGGCTACTGCTAGTCATGCTTTTTATTTATTTATTTTATTTTATTTTTACTTACAAAGCCAAAAGAGTACAATAAAAGTAGTCTGTTTGACTTATTCTTGTGCTATTTGCCAGGTTTCAAGACTTTAAAAGCCATAAAATAGCTTTGCATGATAAATAGACATAAATTTAAAGCCATTATTCACTGAAAAACTTTGCTTTATTCAAATCGTGATTATATGGGGAAAAAAAACACTTATTTGCATATTCAACATCATTGAAGAAAGAGGAGAAGAAACCAAATGTACAGTTAATTTATTGCATGTATCATACTTGATGGGTTTGAAAGTGTGGGTGAAATTTGAGTACTTGGAAGGCAAGATTGTCAATGAAAAACAACTTAAATGACACCCTGTTCCTATAAAGCTGTCTTATGGCTTCAGAAAGAAATTGAGTTTAGAAAGTATAGTACATTTATGGTGAAGAAAATATGCATCTAAATTCACCCTATTTTTTTCTTCTTTTCTTCCAATTTTTACACACCAGCTGGCGAGGACTCTATAGTAACCCAGGAGGGAATGTCTGGACGAGGAGCCGCACAGGATGAGAACGAGGAGGTGATGCTGGCTCTCCTCATTCACGAGAAGAGGAGCGGAGTTGGTCCAGGAGGTGCTGTCGTCTCCAGACCGACCGTTCCAGCGGCTAACGCCAGCGACAGCGACAGCGATACCAGTGAATCGGACGAAGACTCGCCGCCTCAGGCTCCAGCCCACACTATGCACAACGCTACAGCCCTGCGGCCAAGAAAACAAGAGGATGAGGAGGACGAAGATGATGAGTTCGAGGAGGTCGGGGACGACCATGTGGTTATGGTAGGGGGAAGACCTTTCTCTTACAGGGAAGTAAGCCAGAGACCTGAGCTGGTGGAACAGATGAGCGCTCAGGAGAAAGAGGCGTACATTGAGATGGGCCAGAACCTCTTCCAGGACATGTACTTCTGAGTTCATCATGTCTGTCTGCATCACATTCTTTCTCGCTTTTGTCCGTTTTTTATTTTTTTTAAGAATAGTTTTGATCGCTATCACCAAGGTGTTGTGCGACGTGCCAGAGCTGAGAAATGTAGTGTTATATCGTTGACCGTTCTTCTTTTTTCTCATCCCTCTGCCATATTCGCATATGAAACTACTCTGGTGCCAATGATACCAAAGTATCACAGTTGTAAACAAGAGTATCGTACATTGGCAAACATGCCCACAGCGCTACCTTACCAGTTTGTTTGCGGTCTTGCCACATTCAGAGACATCCAAATGAGTAACAGTGTTGCTGCAGTGACCTCTGGGTTCTGGAGCTTTTCTGACATTTCTGACTTTTGAATGACAGCAAGTGACAAATGTTGTTTTGCTCGAAGCTGCCGAGACATTTCTGCATCTTCTTGCTTTCATGTATTTTTCCATGGCTCTTTTTCTCAACAGTATTTAGCAGGACTTGCAGTTTGAAAGGAAAGACAAGTGATTTTGTTTTCCGCTGACTGCCTTGACGTGGTATTAAATGGAGTTTTGATGAGATATGTTTGTTGTATGAGTATGATTGCTTTCCTTTCACAGCAGAAATGAGCACTTTCTTCTTTTGATCTCTGCCTCAGTGGACATTACTCACTTCTGTTTGTTTATCCATAAGTGGAAAAAGAATGTGTTTTTTTTTTCAGCTTGTTAGACATTTTACAGTAATAAAAAACTTAGTGTGAAAACTTCAATCTGTGTATTCATGAATCGGTGTGTGCAACAACCTCAATGAAAGATGAATATGAATTAATAGATGAGTTTCATAAACAAGAATCCTGCTGTTATTTCACATAAATGTATTCACAGAATGGTCTTAGCAAATTGTGCCACTCCGTTTATTTTGCCTAGAAAGGAAAACAGGTTGGTTTTGCAGTGACTGTTGCCAAAAATTGTTGGAATTGACCTCTTATGTGTGATCATGTAAATGAATTGGGAACGGAGTCTCCGGGGATGTGCTTTGGTGCAGCTGCGGTTGAGATGATGCGGGAGATAAAATCTGTGGTGCATTGATGCGCAGCCAGACAGAAAACTGGCAGTGCTGCTGTCACATCACATTACAGGTGCAGAACTGTGGAGTCAAGCATGGGTATCCGCGACTCAGTGCAGGGGGTGTGTCTAAGTGTTATTTAGGGGTGTTTCTGAACTGGAAGTTATGGGTTTTGTAATCTAATTTAATTCTTAAAATATGTTTTGCCATTTTAAAAAAGGAAAAAGAATGTTAGGATAGAAAATGAATGGCAAATGTTTGAGCTTTTGCCCCATTTCTAGGTAACTGGTCAAATGTAAGAAATTTGTGACATTTACCGGTTACCAAAAGGTCAGATGTTCTTGCTTCCATTGAAACACAAGGTGGTCTTTGGATCATTCTCAAATCCTGCTGGAGAACATGATCATCAGGTTTTACACAAACTTGAGTTCATGTCGTTCATGCTGTAAGCCATGTTAATTCAACTTTTCACCTAAATGTGACCCTGGAGCACAAAACCAGTCTTAAGTCGCTGGGGTATATTTATAGCAATAGCCAACAATACACTGTGTGGGTCAAAATTATCGATTTTTCTTTTATGCCAAAAATCTTTAGGATATTAAGTAAAGATCATGTTCCATGAAGATATTTTGTAAATTTCCTACTGTAAATATATCAAATAATTGATTATTAGTAATATACATTGCTAAGAACTTCATTTGGATAACTTTAAAGGCAATTTTCTCAATATTTTTATTTTTGTGCACCCTCAGATTCCAGATTTTCAAATAATTGTATCAGCCAAATATTGTCCTATCCTAACAAACCAAACATCAATGGGAAGCTTATTCAGCTTTCAGATGATGTATAAATCTCAATTTCAAAAAAGTGACTCTAATGACTGGTTTGGTGGTCCAGGGTCACAAATTGTTATGCTGATAATTAACTAAATAAATGAGGGGAAAATGTCATAATAGTAAAGAAAATCTTTAATTAAAGTCTTTTTTATTATTATTTATTTATAATTTAAGATCCATTATGTATTATTCATTTAATCTTATAAATATTCTTTTTTTTTTTGCCCCTGTAGAAGAAACGGCATAGATGTACATAGATTATTATTATTTTTCATTTTTTGTCAAATGCATTCCAATTTCTTCCCAAGTCCCCTTTTTCCACTGGAGAAAAACATTCATTAGGAAATTATACTCTGCGCCTTGGTGCATGTAAAAAAATTAAAGAGCAGAAGTTTGTAGTTTGTATGCTAAATTTTTACAAGAAAATGTTTCTGTTACCATGCCTAAACCTCTGTTTAACATATAAATGAATCTCAAATGAAAAGGCTTTTATTGTATTTTACATATTTATGAATCTTATATAATGTTCGCTGACCTTGTTGTAAATGACTTTTTCTTCGTACTATTTCTGTGCTCAGCCAGACTGGGTTGATTTGGCACATCCCGTCCCCATCCATTTATTAGCCACATTCAGCACTCATACCTATATTACTCACTTTTTATAACCTCAGCTGTAAATGAAAACCATTTCTCAGCTGGAGAATTCAGAGAACTCTCAATTATTTTGCTGTTTGTGAGGTCAAGGTGTTCTGCGTTTCACGTTTGTTAATGTGTTTATGTCTTCCTAGCGCAGCTATTGCATTTCATCTTGTACACTTCTTCTAGATCCTCTACTGCTGTTCTTCTTAGGAAAGTACTAAGGAGGCACTCCTTTTTTTTCCCACTGTAAAAAGTTTTATGCAAAAATGATTAATAGTTTTGATAAATGTTCAACAACTTTCTTCTGCAGAACACAAAAGAAGATATTAATAATATAATAATAATAATAATAATAATAATAATAATGGATCTTAAATTATAAATAATGAAAAGACCTTAATTAAAGATAATGAAATTTAGTTTGGAGCCCGTTCATCAGACTAAATAAAGTAATGCAGGTTTGAAAAAATATGAAGGTGAATAAATGGTCACAGAATTTTAATTTTTGCAACTAAAAGTAGTGAGATTGCTCATTGAAGCCTTGAATGTGTTCAGTCAGAACTGGCATATGGGAAGTGAAAGTACATTTATATTACTTAACAGCAAGTGAAGAGAAAAATTTACCCACCATTCATGGCATACTATATTTTTGGTGGAGACTCGTATAGGGGGAACACAGATCTAATAACCAATATTTCAATGGTCATTATTTATTTTTGGTTGCTTCACAAATCCCATTCTTCTCACTCCTTTGTCCTTTACATCTTTTTAATGAAGAACACACTAAGGAGTGATAAATTCATGGAGTTTATTTTTGGATCCGATGGCCTTCTCTATTCAATTAGGAAAGCGCACACACTGTCATCTGTCAGTCATTTAAAAGCCATTAGCTGTCTCCTGCGGCTGCTTCTGCTGTGTCCAATCTGAACATGTTGCTCTTTAACTCACGGCCACTCCGTTATTAGATACGGTGTATTGTTTACCTCTCTCTCTGTTTACTTCCAAACACACTAATTAATGTCTCTTACATGGAAAGCTGTGGGTGAGCTGGAAAAGGGGGTGTTAAGGCCTGTAACGAGATAATTATATACCCTCAAGCATGTTTCAAATATTTATGTCCACCTTATTTAAGTACAATACAAACAAGGGCATAATTGTACAAATACATACAGTATATATATATATATATACATACACGCACATATATACAGTATACTACCTTTCAAAAGTTGAGGACAAGATTTTTGAAAGAAATCTAATTTCACGCAGGCTGCATTTATTTGATTCAAAATGCAGCAAATCAGTAATATTGTGAAATAGTATTTCACTTTAAAATAACTACTTTAAAATATAATTTATTCCTGTGATGGCAAAGCTGAATTTTCAGCATCATTACTCCAGTCTTCAGTGTCACGTGATACTTTAGAAATCATTCTAATATACTGATTTGCTGCTCAAGGAACATTTCTAAATATTAAAATGTGACCCTGGACCACAAAACCAGTCTTAAAGGGATAGTTCACCCAAAAATTAAAAATTTGATGTTTATCTGCTTACCCCCAGGGCATCCAAGATGTAGGTGACTTTGTTTCTTCAGTAGAACACAAACGAAGATTTTTAACACAAACCGTTGCAGTCTGTCAGTCTTATAATGGAGGTGAATGGGAATCACGGCTTTGAGAGTAAAAAAAAACATACACAAACAAAACCAAATTAAACCCTGCGGCTCGTGACGATACATTGATGTGTAAAGACACAAAACGATCGGTCTGTGCAAGAAACTGAACAGTATTTATATAGTTTTTTACCTCCGATTCACGCAATGTTTGAACTGTCCTGAGTGGCCGCACGTCCTCCTGAGTGCTTTCTCAACAGCAGGCTCGTGAGGCGTCGTCTTCTTTTTCTTGCTTTACGGCGGATCGCAGACTTATAAGTCTTGAGCTCTATAAGTCTTGAGATCTATCTCTCAAGTGGACAATTGACACTCCTAATTGAGATTGTAGATAGAGTGTCAATGGTCCATTTGAGAGATAGGTGGCGGTAATGCAAGTTTCTTGCACAGACCGATCGTTTTGTAAAGCAAGAAGAAGAAGAAGACGCCTCAAGCGCCTGCTGTTGAGAAGCGCTCAGGAGGACGCGCCGCTGCTCAGGACAGTTCAAACAGTTCGGACATTGCGGTGAATCAGAGGTAAAAAATTATATAAATACTGTTCAGTTTCTTGCACAGACCGATCGTTTTGTGTCTTTACACATCAATGTATTGCCAAAAATCATTAGGATATTAAATAAAGATCATGTTCCATGAAGATATTTTGTAAATTTCTTACCATAAATATATCAAAACTTAATTTTTGATTAGTAATATGCATTGCTAAGAACTTAATTTGGACATCTTTAAAGGTGATTTTCTCAATATTTTGATTTTTTTGTACCCTCAGATTCCAGATTTTCAAATAGTTGTATCTCGGCCAAATATTGTCCGATCCTAACAAACCATACATCAATGGAAAGCTTATTTATTCAGCTTTCAGATGATGTATAAATCTCAATTTAAAAAAAATTTGACCCTTATGACTGGTTTTGTGGTCCAGGGTCACAAATAGTTGTGCTGCTGGTAATAGTTTTGTGGAAACCATACGTTTTTTCTTTGATAAAAAAAAAATAAAAAATAACAGCATTTATTTGAAATAGATTTTTTAAAACATCATAAATGTAAAAAAAAAAAAGGTAGTTTATGTTAAAGAGAACAATATTTGCATACTAAATTGCATTTGGTCTTCTTTCTGACTTTTTATTTTATTATTTGTTACTTTTCTTACATATCTTAAATATTACAAACCATTTCTCATTTTGTCAGTAGCGTGTTTAGGCACCACGCAACCCACGCAATTGCGTGGGGCCCCGCGGAACGCGATTTCTTCCGATGGGAGTCGAGAACCGGCATTTTTTTGGACCGGTGCGTATAATTGGGTTAATACCAGACTACCGATAAGCTTCAGGACAAACAATACTGTTATCGATACGTGTGTTGTTTTATCTCAGTACTTCTGTGTTAATGGCGAATTAGAAGCTGTTAAGTGTTATCATAAACCGATCTCAAGCTGATGAAGCGCCTGCCGTGAGAGGTTTGGAACGACATGCAGCGGCAGCGTCTCAATCTCCGTCCGCCGCGGGTAAAATAATTATAATGCTGAAGGTGAGGTACAATTCACATTTCTTCATTAAATAACTTACAAAATCATTTGAAAACTTTCTGTGAGGCGTAATTTTACGAACAGCACGAGTTCTCCGCGAGCTCTTGGTCTTTCCCTCTCAAAATGCGCAAATGGCTTCATATCACCACGTCGCGTCTGCACTATGAGCGAGTTGCACACTGCACGGTTAACACAGGAATTGTTACAGTTTACATGCATCGTCACTAAAGTTTATAATTTGCATTTCTTTTTTTTAAGTTTGGCCAGTATTTAAACCATTCAGCACTCGTGCGCTCTCCAGAGACTGTGTGCTCATGCACACTCAACAATTGCCCCATTGTAAAAACAAAAATACACAGCATGATCAAACATTTAATTACATATTTTTGAAAAAAAAAAAAAAAAGTCTAAAAATTCCCCCCTCCACCACTCAAATTAAAAATTAACAAAACTCCCACAAGAGTCACCTAAGAGGGGAATTCACCCCATTTTCAAAATGAATGTCTGTAAAAATCCTGATTGGAGTATCACTATAAATAATTCTACATGTTAAAAAGAAGCATTTTTTTATCATGTAGGCCTAGATAAAAACAGAGATAAAAAAAGTTCCTCTAAAACAGAGAGGGACACTCTCTGTTAGGAGAAATCACTCCAGCTCCCTGAGAAAGTCAATATTTTACGCCAGAATTCTGTATTACATTCTGTTGTGCTCCTATGCATATGATGTTCAAATATGTTGTGCTATGATATGCTGAGGAAATCTCTCTCTCTCTCTCTCTTTGAAGGGCCTTTTTATTAAGAAAAAAGTGCTTTATGTGCCTTTTTCTGTTTGCTTGAAGGCATTTGTAAACTGCAGTAATTAAATAACTTGACATTTTCATCATCTTTTTACATAATTTATTTTTTCACCAAATTATAGAGAGTAGTATGGATAACTGTATCGATAAGCAGTATAAAATGTAAACGATACCCATCCTTACCCCGGAACTGATCGCAAAATCCACCGAGGGGGGCCCCTCCGGGACCACTTGCTGAGGGCCCCCCAAAACACTAAACACGCCCCTGCATTTTGTCTCTCATAATAGGTTAATTTAGTTAACCCTCTACCGCATGGTGTAGCCATATGGCAACATACTCTTTGTGTTAATTTCCTTGCCACTGTCTCTTTAAGAGAATGCGGTAGAGGGTTAAATCTAGTTTTACATATGCAATCAACAATATTAAGTATTCAAAAATTGCCTCCAGACACTGCCAATAATTCCATTAAACACATTCACACTGTATGCACATACTTGAATTTATCGTTTACACTTTCTCTATTTTTATAAAATATTCAATACAGTGTGTTTAGAATTAAAGGCTCTGTCACCATTAACAGGACATTTATTCACAATCATTTGAACTGTGTTTGAGGCTGTGTGTGTGTGTGTGTGTGTGTGTGTGTGTGTGTGTG
>NW_015552538.1:3229971-3267788 GCF_001515605.1 Sinocyclocheilus anshuiensis
TTTCTCCCAGGAGTCTGTGTGCCTTTTAGAGTGTCACAACATGTCAGTCTGTCCCTGGTGACATACCTGCCGGCCAACAGCAGCTGCAGCAGTGTGTGTGTGTATAGTGTATGATTTTCACAGCCTGAGGGAAGAAGTTTCTGCAATATCAGCCCTCGTTTCATGCACACAAACACACTCAGGATCTCTCCTCTTTGAATTGAACTCCCTCTCAAATGGATCAGGTCTGGTTTTGAGGTGTGCAGTGGCCCCCAAAAGCCAAACATAAAAATATCTGAATGTCACTGGATTAGATAACAAAATATCAAAGCAAGTGGCATTTATTTTAAAGAAAGAAGCACAAATACACTTTTTTGCTAAATGTGACCCTGGACCACAAAACCAGTCTTAAGTCGCTGGGGTATATTTGTAGCAATAGCCAAAAATACATAGTATGGGTCAAAATTATTGATTTTTCTTTTATGCCAAAAATCATTAGGATATTAAGTAAAGATCATGTTCCATGAATATATTTTGTAAATTTCCTACTGTAAATATATTAAAACTTAAAGGCATAATATGTAAGATTTTTTTATTAAAATATCCAAAAACCACTAGAACAGTGTTATATATTTTGCTGACTTGTGTAATTAAATTATGTTTCAAAGAATCAAATGTTTCAAAGAATGTTTAAATCCAGAGAAATAAGCAATTTTAACTAGTGACACAGACCATGTCCTTGATGAAATCGACGAGATTGACCCTTATGACTGGTTTTGTGGTCCAGTGTCACAAATAAAGTCTGCTAAGGTTTTAAATCATAAAGAATTTGACTTCAAAAGTTATATTTTATGGTTGTGAAAGTTAACGAATGCGTTTTCATAGTTAATGTGATGAACTACATCTGTGTGTGCTTGAAGAGATCGGATTTACGTCCACTAAAAGTCACCTTAGGTAGCTAAAAAGTAATTTTAAAATTGCCTAATTTAAATATTTATGAAAATGTAATGTTATAGGTAATTTTAGGACAGACTAAATTGCATGTGGATATTTTGGAATTTGGCATCAACATCTAAAGCAACTTGCAGCACATTTTTTATTAAAGGGACAGCCTTCCTAGAGGTTACAGGCAAGATGTGTAAATACTTGAATGCGAAAAATGCTTCCTTCTTATCTCAGTTTAATGTTCAGATGCTAGAAAAAAGCCGTGTTGACTTCAGTAAAGCAAGTAAATTGGAACAAACTGTAAACCTACATTTGTGTGAGTGTTTTGAAAGGTGAATGCTAGAAACATGGTGACAACATGAACATAACCTGCTACAGGGCAGGTTTTACTTCAGGTTTCTGTGTTCACTGTGGGGACAAATAAACTACACATCTAGGGCTGACTGAACTAATTCCAAACTGGTTTTCTGGAACAATAACTCTGAGCAGTGATGTCATTGTGTGGCCTCCTGGGAGCTGTATTCTGCTCTGGGGGAAGTGTTTTTCTATCATAAGCGTGCAGTTCCTGCTATTGGATCCTGATGAGGGAACAAAACACCCTCTGAACAGGAAACTGTCTATCTATTAGGCTGGTTACCCGTTCCCTCCATACCAAACACAAAAACACTGTTTGATCAATGCAAACTGTGTTCAGAATGGAATACTAGCATACTGCGCAGTATACACTGCATAGCTTACTTCCTGGTAGTTTATATTACAGTAGAATGTACTAATGTATGGCGTATCCAAAGATAAACATTTCAAATAGCAGTGTGCTACGTTGTTGTTAAATGTCTATATTACATTACATGCTAAATCTTATTTTGCATTTCTAGTTCATTTTTTTCTAATTCAAACCCCTGGCATTCTAACCAAATAATCAAGAAAGAGTCAAGAAAAAGATATTATGGTTTGAAAATTGTAATTGATATTCTATCTAGTTAGACACTGGAATATGGAAGGCCAATGGAGCAGAATGCATTGTAACAAGTATACACTGTTGTTTTCATTTTCAGTGTATTCAGTTCCTGTTTTGTCTGCCTTAGAGGCGTCATGCCCATTCAAAGTGAGGGGGCACGTGTCCCCTCAGATTTCTGAGCCAAGTGGATTTTGAATGCAGCTTCCAAAAGACAAAAAATAGCCGAATAATATTTTATTTTTATATTTGATACAATCACACCAGTGTGATTAGATCGTTCAGTGCGGCACAGCATCAGCTGCTAAATTAAAATCTGTGTTCGCTGGCTGGCGCTGAGCCAGACACAGATGCGTTTGTACAGCGCTGCATTATAACCAATCACACATGATGCCGTTGAGCTTATGAACGCAATGGCCAATCAGAGACATTCAGATGAGTCATCGCTGAAACGTGGTGTTTTGTTTACTAGCTCGCTGACTGAATTCTCTGGTGAATTCTCTCATCAGAAACAACAAAGTGCAGATGTGCATATGAATGTAAGTTAAGATATTAATTTCACAGTGTAAACAGCTTCAGTGATTTTAATTGGAGTTTTTGAGAGTGCCTGAACTCTGGCTAGACTGAATGAAAATGTTCTTTGTAAACTGAAAGTGTTATAATTAATAACTTACAATATTGTTATTAAATTCACATTAAATACAAAGTCAGTCGTATTAAAAATATTTTATGGCATGACACCCATATCTGGTACTTAAGTAAAATGTCGGGTTTTTATGTGTAGTTATCCAGATCCAGTCTGTTCCCTTATTTGGCCATGTTCCTGTCCTCATTTTGTTAATTAGTTTGATTAGTCATCCCATACACCTGTGTTTCCCCAATCATCCCCTGTATTTAAGGCCTAATCTGTGCAGTCTGTCTCGGTCGGTTCTACTTGTTATGTTCATGTGTTTCCTGCCGTTCCCAGTGTTGGATGTACCCTGTGTTTCTTGGATTAAAGACTGTTTTGCTTATTCCTCATTTCCATCGTTCCTCGCCATCACAGATTGTGACACACAGAGCCCATGACCGATCTAAAATATCCAGATATAAATTTGTTACCCATTCTCAATGGGAAAGTGCCCAAGCAGCATTGCTCAAAAAAGGTTGCCCCGTGTATCATCAGCCTTAGTCTACTTTGCCCATCACCATTTATTGATCAAATAACATAATCTATAAAGGTGCAAAACACATAAGGAAAATATCAAGAAATATTCAGATAAGATATTAAGATATTTCCTGATATAGTTAACACGTTTGAAAATGTTTTGAATAAAAAGGAAAAATAAATAAATAAAACATAAGCCTATATGTTATACAGTGCTATCATGGCTGCTGTGTGTCACATGACAAGCATAACCCCCCCACGTGCCCCCTCAAAAATCTTGAGCGCATGACGCCCCTAGAGTTCTTCTTTGTTTCTCGGTAGTTAAAGTGCCCCATTATGGATTTTTGAAAATTGCCTTTCATGCTGTGTGTAACACAGCTCTAAGTGAATGAAAACATCCTGCAAAGTTTTAAATATGAAAGTGCACCGTGTATAAAGTTATTTTGTCTCTCAAAAGAGTCAACTCTGAATCATTCAGTACGTTTACATGGACAACAATACTCCGATTTTAATGCGATTAAGACAGTACTCTGATTAAGAATCTACCATGTAAACAGAGATTTTTGATTACCTTAATCCGGCTAAAGTCATAATCGAAGTAAACAGAAATCGAATTAAGACGTGGAGTATTCCTATTTTAGTCGCATTACTGAAGTGCAGAATAGACATGTAAACACCTTAATCACATTATTACCGCCGTGTAGGACTTTTTGCCACATTTTGCGACAGGACACACACACGGCAGTGGTCAACCGTTTGACGGCAAATAAAAGAGCTTTAACACCGTCATCATCTGTATGCACGTACAAATAATTAACTGCACCTGAAGCGTTCATAAAATTAAAAATGAAACACCCAAAACTGTACATGGCATCATCACAAAGACGAACTATATGTTTATACGTGAAATTCCGGAGGGGACGTCGGATGCGTCACGTGGGACGTAATGACGTTCGCCATTAATCGAACTATGTACTATAACATGTAAAACGGGAACATGAAAGGAATATTCTAAAAGCAACTCATGTAAACACCATAATCATAATATTGGCTTATTTAGAATAAGGTAAATAATTAGATTACTGATGTCCATGTAAACGTAGTGATTGAAATTTTTTTTTAAATGAATCCCAAGCTGTTTCATGTTGATGTCAACATTAAACATTAGCATATTGCCCGCCCACTTGTTGCTCGTTTTGCTTGGTCTGAATGAAAATGCAAATTCCTTCTTTGCCACTAGGTGCCACTTTTGGAGCGGTAAAAATAGCTGTTTCTCCAGTAACGCTGTACACAAAGCAGCACTGCGCTCACAAACGCTGCTTTATCAGGCATTACAGGCATGATGAAATGAAAATGAGACCAATCGGACCAATCACCGCAGATTAGCATCACGCAAAGCAGGGGTTTGGAAAAATCATTTGGGAGTCGTTGAGCAAGTAAGGTAAAAATAAATGCATATTATAAGACAATGAAAGTGTTTTTGACCTTGCATGCATGTCAACCTGTTGTTGTGGACTCCCAAAACCTAAATATGAACCTTTCATTAGGGGCACTTTAATCTAATGGTAACTCATTAATTAGATCACTCATGTTTGGATTCAGTTCATCTTGCCTATTGAAGTTCCTCTGTTTCTGATCTTTCTTTGTCTGGTATTGTTTGTGCCTAGCTAATGGTTTTGCTCACTGCATTTTTTTGTTAAAAACTACTTCTATAAATGAATAAACAATGTGTGTTTATGCTTTGTTTTTATTCAGTTTATGAAGAGGCTGTAAGTTGAGTACTTATATGCACCCGCAACTCGGAATCTCTAAAGAAAATTTTGAGTTCCCCAGTCACGGTTCAGATGTGTTCGACTCATAAATACCATCTTTTTGACATGATCTTGAATGCACCAATACAGGTGTCCATACAGGCGTTCCATTCATACAGACGATTTGTATACTGTCCACACTATAATACCGCAGAAACAGTATTTAGTATGCAATTAGTATGCTAGCATGCTAGTAGTCTGAATATAACCATACAGATTAGAAACACTGGCAGCAACCTGTTCAGCTCTTAGTGCTAACCATTGTGATACATGAGATGCTGACAGCGTTTTAGATGGAGTCCAAATTGTCTCTAATTTTCTACGCTGTAAATATTATGGCCACAAAACCCAAATTGGGCTAGTGTCCAATCTATTCCTACCAGATGAACGCAAACGTGTTCTTAGTCCATGAAAGGTCACATTTCATATTTTCTCTGTTTGGATCTAATCTGGGTGCCCTCATTAAGGTCTAATTGATGTCAGTGTGCAATTATGTGAGTTAGTGGAACGGTGCTCATGTCGAGAGGAAGCGCTCAACTCACGCTTTTGATGTCAAAGCCGATCTCGCCACCGAATCTCTCTGAAAGCAGCAGCTGCCCACAGCTGAGCGATACTAATTGTTTTGATACCTCCTGTCAGCTCAGACTTGCTGTGTCTGAAAGATAGAAAGAGTAAAAGAGAAGATATTTTGGATACAACACAGAACAGTGAATTCTAACATAATACGTCCGGTCAGATCTTTCACATGAGACTGTTAATAATGTAATGGGTTTATTTATGAGTGCAGGTTCTATTACAATATCTAATAGGCCTGCTCACATTTCATGTAAGTTCTTTTAAAAAAGTCTTTATGAGGTCACCAATGGGAGCAAAAAGAAAAATAATGAGAACGAATGAGATGAAATGCTTGAAAGTAATGTTGAGTGTTCTAAAAAACTATTACAAGTCAAAAATGTGGTGCAGTTTTTGTCTTCATTGCTATATGTTTTTATCAATACATATCAATATATAGCCATACATGGTCCATGCATACAGTGAGGCATATTGAAAAATATAAGCACTAGTTTCCCATATATGGAAATGTATTATTTAATATATTGCATTATATTTTCCAGTATATTCCCATATTGTTTTTGTTTCATTAGGGACTATGTGGCCTTTATCTATTTCTCTCTCAAATAAAATATAGTAAACTAATAAAGTCAATCAATGAATCAATCAATTCATTGTTCAAGCAACTGATTGTACCACCCACTGATCAATACAGTAATCAGTCAGACCTTCGCACATCAGGGCAAAGGAACCACTAAATAAGGAACTTCATTACGCATCCATGTCATAAATGAAATGAAAGAAGTTGATCTGCAGGGGAATGTGAGACCCAAAGGCGCATGTCCTTGTATTACATTTTCATTTATGAACCTGCAGCATTAAATCACATATAAAACATGCGCATGCAGACTTGCACGGCTGGTGGCACGTGCATACGTGACCCCCTGATTTATGGCTGGGCAATTGAAGGTGGCGCTGTGGTTAAGGTGATTTATTTGTTCCTTGAGCCACACCTCTTCTTGTTAGAGGTTAGCCATGTGGAAAGGCTGTTAGATATTATTGTCTGTTTTACCATGACCTCCAAAATGGTGATGCAGGCACCAGAGTTACGGTGAAACCATGAGTAATGCAATGCTGCACATTACTTGATCATTCAAATAAATTAATTTATATAAAATATATAAATAGAATGCGATGGGCCTATATCTTGCTGGATCAATTTAGATCATACAATTCTTAAAGAAACGGTTCACTCAAAAATGTTATCATTATTTACTCACTCTCTTATGACTTTCTTTTTTTCCATGGAACAAAAAAGATTAATTCATTTCAAACTAAATTAGGCCTAGGCCTGTCAAACGACACAACAACAAAAATCAACATTTATTTTCTTTGACTTGAATCCTTTTTTTTTTTTTTTTTGCAAATTCAACTCTCATCTCTTACTGTCCCCATCTGATTTTTAGCCTTTTAATTTGGGTCAAATTTGGGCCAACTTGGATCATAGGTGCTGAGAAGAGTTAAAAATGAAATTTGTCATAAAATTGAATTGATGGATTAGCTTTTAGATGATGTTAAGCAATATACTTTTAGGTTCTCTTTTCACATGTAGCAGAAATACAGTTCGGTTTTGATTTAATGTGTGACAGAGTAATGAGATTATCATGTTTTATATATGCTAAAATCCAGTACAAGCACATCCACTCAGAGAGGGAAAAAAGATAAACGTCGCATATGGGTAATGGATTTCAAGGCATTCAACAGAGACGCCTAAAGGGATGAAAAACTGACAAAGCAAAGCAAGCGTTACTATGTGGCATTTTGTTACAGGGAGGATTAAAAAGAAATGCAAAGAAAAAAAATGGAGTAGATTCTAGATTCAAGAACAAGCTTTCTGGCATCAGATGGTTTGGCCTTACATCAGGCCTTGAATCTTGCCTTGACACAGTCCCTTATCAGCTAAATGATGTATGAAAGGACAAACATCTAGGAAGAGAAGGAGAGAAAGGGTGAGCAAATTTAAAGGAATAATTCACCCCAAAATGAATATTCTGTCATCATTTACTCACCCTCATGTCCAACCCTGCACTGTAAAAAAAAATCTGTGACATTTACGGTAAAATACCGGCAGCTGTGGTTGCCAGAACTTCACCGTTAAATATATAATAGCAACATTTTAGGTTTTACAGACTTAACTTAAATTCACAATAAAAAAACGTATTTCATTAACTGATGTAATGTTAATAAACCAGCATATTGAAGTATTTTTGAAGTAGTTTTGAAACATTGTAATACTGATAACCACCAAAAACAGGTGGTGATGAGAAAGTCACGTGATGAATCAAAGCTCATCACAAACAGCTCTTCCACAAGCTGAGAAGGGATATACTAATATATATATATATATATATATATATAGAAGGTGCACAGTGTCATTCACACAAACACTAAACCCCATCATGGTGACACACATGATACTGAAATAATGCAATAAACATTAATTTAACAACATTAGATGTAAGATAAAACCCTAATGTACACAACTGATAAGAAAAAACTAAGAAGAAACATAGTTATTTCAAGGAAAAAAAAAAAAAGAAGTGTCATGCACAGAATTCTGGGAGCGTCAATCTACGGTTTTTCACTGTAAATTATATAATTACTTTTTCTTTTTCACTTCCAAAAACTGTAATTTTAACAGTATTTTACTGTAAAATTACATGAAATGTAATTGCAGTTATTCACCGTATATAGTATGGAAACTTACTGATAACTAATTAACAGGTTTTTACTGTAGCATTTTTAGTTCCCTTTCATGGGAACTTCAAACTGCGTCCTCTAGGGGTCGCTATGGGGAACGCCTCGTCGTGACCCGAGCGACCCCTAGAGGACGCAGTGTCTCGTTCCCTACTCAGGGAACCATGGTTACATAAGTAACCTGAGACGTTTTTTACTGTTCAAATCACAATAATTTTTTACAGTGTGTGTGACATTTTTTCTCCTATAAAAAAACAAAAAAAAGAATGTTTGCGGAATGTTAAAGCTTGTTTTTTCCAACAAAAATAGCAAACAGTGTCTATCCAAAAAAAATAAATAAATAATAATAAAATAAAATAACAAATAAATAAATAAACCAAATTCCATATGACTTGTACTTTATTCTAGGTCTTGTGAATTCAAACGTTTGCCTACTGTGAGGCACAAGACAAAATTGAGTAACATAGAGATGCATTACAATTACACAGTAGCACTCAGTAGCACCAAAATATCTCTATTTTTAATCAATCAGTCAAGATGAGGACAGGTCAAAAAAGGTTAAGCTTTAACACACACATTCAGTAATGCATGTGTTCCTACTGTATATGAAACAGTGCTGTAGTCCAAACCCTACTTCATAAAATATTAATTTTATACCCTAAAACACTGCAAAATGTACACAGATAAACATAAACATAGACCGTAGTCAAAGCTGATGCCACATTCAATATATATATTGAAAATACATATTTTCTAAATATTTCTAGTGGACAAAAAAAATCCATAAATAAATAAATCAAGTGGCTAACTTAGCCAAGGTATTGTTTAGTAGCATCAGGTTTGTTGGAGCCTAAAGAGTGAAAGTGTGTTCTTCTGTGTGCTTTGTGTCGGTAACAGTGTCATCCTAATTCACACTGTGTAATGCACACAATCCCTCTCTGTAGACTTAAAAAAAACAAAATTGAAAGAGGGAGGGTATGTGGGGATCTGGTGTAGCTCCGTTCCACTGTCATGTTGATTTCTCTCCAGTAGTTCAATTCAGAAATCAAATGTACCAAAGGATATTATAATAATAACAACAGATGTCCTCATTTTCCTTCATCTCCATATAATCTTCTCATAACATCTCCCTCACTGCGACAGAAGCCATTTATAATTATCATGATTATGTTAATGATGATAATGTTAATAATGACATGGATGAAGATAATAATGTTGTGTTGGATGATGATATGAGTATTACGATCTGTACGCTGCCTATCATATTCATATCATGTGAGTACAGAGCTTGGAATGAAAATGGCACCTTGCAAAGCTATGCTACTGGGATGATGTGCTCTCGATGTGTTTGAAGGAACAAGCTGTGCATGCTTGTCTCCTCTCATTGCCTTCAGTGTGTCTAAGGAGATTTCACTTGTGAATCTGGTGCATGCACTGAGGTGTTCAGACAGGTCATATGCTAATAATAAAGCATCTTCACTGATTCACCTATGCTGATTTGTGAGGGGAAGAATGAGACATATAGACAAGCACACAAGGTTTGTGGAAAAGGCATCCTAACATGAACTGGATGTAAACTAAATTCATAGAAATATCAAGATGGTGCACTCACATTACTATGAATCAGAGAAAGTGCAACATTCCATATGGCGGAATAAGCCCCACCTTCTAAATTAAAGAGCCTATCGCCACATATCTATGGGCTGGTCAAGCTGGAAATATGCACTTTTTGAATGCTTTTTGAGCATATGAATCAATATTTATAGGACAGTTCATGTCAGAGTTTGTTACTGATTTGAAAAATCGCTCAGTCACTAGTGCGCTTCTTGAGTTTGGGGAGTGAGGTTTCCCCTCACAGCTCTTACCAGCTGGCCTCCGTTACACACACACTGAATCAAACAAGGTAGTGAGGTCAAACTGATTTGGAATACTACTATTTAGGTTTGGGATCAGGGTCGGAACCTAGAATCGGTTCGTATTCAGAAATAGTTCTTTACATCATTTCATCAGTAAGTAGGGGGAAGTCGTGGCCTAATGGTTAGAGAGTTGGACTCATAACCCAAAGGTTGTGGGTTCGAGTCTCGTACCGGCAGGGATTGTAGGTGGGGGGAGTGAATGTACAGCACTCTCTTCCACCTTCAATACCACGACTGAGGTGCCCTTGAGCAAGGCACCGAACCCCCAACTGCTCCCTGGGCGCCGCAGCATAAAAAATGGCTGCCCACTGCTCCGGGTGTGTGTGTGTGTTCACTGCTGTGTGTGTGTGTGCACTTTGGATGGGTAAATGCAGAGCACTAATTCCGAGTATGGGTCACCATACTTGGCCACATGTCACTTCACTTCACTCAAGTAGTGAGAAAAAGTAATTGTTTTTATGTAGTGAATCACTGAATCAATCATTCAACTGATTCATTCAAAAACAGTGATTCATTCAGACATTCAGTGACTGGTTGTGTCCAAAACAGTATGTATTCTTTAAATAAGCTAATACTTCGCGAATGTTAAAAAGTATGTTCTATATGAATGTGTGTAGTATGAATAGTCTGGACATAATACATTAATTTGTCTGGTTAGATTCTGAAGTGCACATCAATGGACACTTTACTATCCTATAAGGCCAAGGGAGAGAAGTTGTGAATGGCAGTGAAGTGACGCAACTGATGCTGCTAAGTCACATAACAATGACAACATAGTAGGTCATCCTTGAACCTTTTGTCTACTGTTTTAAGAACACTGTGAATTCAGACATACTACTCTGTTCATATGCTGTTTTTGACCTATTATAAAGGGAAGTATGTGATTTTGGATGCAGCCACTGTCTTTATAAGTGAATCAATGAATCATTCAATAAATCGATTTGTTCAAAACACTGATTTTTTCAGCAAAGCACTTCAAAACTCTTGGTTGACGATTTTGACCGTGCCACAACACCTCTACTGAAACTACAGCATGAAACAAACAGCTACTGATAGTCTTATTACATAATGACTCTGATGAACCTTTTTTGTTTTTTTGAATTAGTGACATTGAGTAGTCGGATTCTTGAATGAAAGACTAATGAGTCAGTTCTTTGTAGTGAATCATAAACATAAAAATGTTAACAGTGTATTCTGATTCCTGATCGAACAACTCTAATGAGTTGGTAAGTATCAAACACATACAGCTTTTAACTAACTGACTTAAACGTAGTTACCGGCTGGCTGTTTATATGAATACATGTACTTGGATACCAATTATGCATTTTTTTTCAGTGGTATTTAAACAAAATAAGCATTACCAATTTTTTTTTCTTTGTTTAATATTGCTGAATATTGTTTAAAATAGTTAAGGCCAGTTATTGGATTGCATTTATGCCACCTCTAAAAACACAAAATCACGCAAAGTCTGTGTAAAACACCTTTTGCAAGAATTGTTTTAAATTGATTTACTAAAGAACCAGAATCAGAATATTCATTTGCTTTACAATCACCATTCTATAAATCATATTTGTCAGAAAAAAACAAAAAAACAATTGGCACTGTACAATATACAGCTCGTGAAGTACTATTTAGTGCACTAATATTCTATTCCAAACCCAGCCAAGGAGAATTATCCTAGATGTGCCTTTATTCTGTACTGTAAGGTTTGTATGCCATTTCACTCAAGGACAGTGAACGCAAGGTGCCGCACATGAATACAAGTAATGATGTGACCCTAGAGAGTTGGGCAGCCCACTCTATTCACTTCTAACAAAGACAGACCAGAAAATTCTTGTGGGGGTTATAGCTCATCTTTACTGGTGGCGCAACTGTCTTCCACCAGTTGTTAATTGTCCTCAGCTGGTTATGATTATCTCAGCTCCGCTCACCGTGTCTGTTTGTTTGCGGTTGCCCAGGCTCATGCTAACTTAAAAAGCCACTTTATGTTTATTTAGATGAGCTCATTTAGTTGCAGCTATCAAAGGTCTGTAGGCTGAATAAATAAATGCACTCACACACTGACCAAATAGACTGCCACGTGGCCGTTGCATTCTGCATTAAGCAGAAGTACATTTCATATACTGAGAGCTATGTAATGACTTTATAAGGCTATGAGTCATAGGCACCAAATGACAGTAACACAAAGAGCAACAGCCTTGGAATAGCTTCTCTAAAATAAGCCATTTCCTCCCACTTGGCCCTCTAGCTTTCGGAATTACAGATCATTGCATGATTTTCCAGTGAAAAACAGATGCTTAATCTGAAATAAACGCCTGCTCCGCCAGGCCTAGCTTTTCTGTTTAATGCCTAAATGCAAACATTAAGAAACATCATCAGGATCATGATTAGCAGTCTTGGTTTGTTCTTCAGCTTCACAGGCAATTTGTCTCATCGCAGTCTTTTGGGTGTGTTTTTGAGCTGTTTATCATGTATTTCCTGTGAGTGAGAGAAATGTTTTCTTTTCCACCTATATTCTCATGTATGTCTTTGCGCTGAAATGGAACGCATGCTCTCGTGCTAATTGAAAGGGGCAGGCACTCATTACCCTCTCCTCTTAGCCAGTCAGGCAGGCTGATAATGGCAGGCATGCATTTACCCGCCCATTTATATGCAAATCAAAGAAATCCCTCAAGGGATAAGTCTGTTCCTTCTCTCAAAGTCTCTGGCACCATTGTTACTCAATTACTGTTGTGACCTATGTAAATTCTAAGTCGATTACAAGTGCCCTGTACCTGTCTATGGGTTGGACCTGGAAGACTTCTCTTTGCTGCATAAATGGGAACTTCATCAGTTGTCGTTAAATGACGATTAAGGCTTGGGCACTGATGTTAATGGAACTTAGGTCAAAAACCTTGGAGGGACTATTTACTAACTCAGCTGTTGTCTGTGGACAACAGAAAGTTTGATCTAATTAGTTAAAGGGATAGTTCAGTCTCACAGTGCTGTTTGTTATTCAAATGTGAAAAAGGATGGATTGCGTTAACTGGGTCATTTCCTCCTAACCTTCAAATAAACTCCACAATGCCTCAGACTAATTCTTAATGGTCTTAAAGTTTTAATTGGACTTTTGGGCCTGTAGTCCTTGTTTATTAACTTTGAATCCATGTGTATGCTAGATTTTTGCCAGGGCTGATGCCAAACTATGTCAATGTTGTCGCATCATCAATGGTTGCTGCTGCTCATGTGTCCAGAAAACATGATAAACCAGTTCAGTCAAACCCTCATCCGTTTCTAAAGATATTACTGCATGTCGATTACAGTGCCTAACACTGAAACAAATAGGCTACTAACCCCTACTAGCATTACTGTTTGTCACGATTTAATCAGTCCATGATATTTCTGAACTCTGAACTGAATCCATCGGATCTATACTTTTTCGTATAATGTTTTTGACCAATGTAAAACTTAAGCGAATTATAAAATAAAATAAATGTAATGTTTCACCTGGACAACTGAATTGTTCATGACAGATGTCAACTCCTTTCAAATCGTAGGTGGTCGCAGAGGGGGCCATCTTTTGGGCGACACAGATTTACCAAGCTAATTTCTCTGAATGTAAAAGGCAAGTCCCACTAAAACTTTATTGATATCTTCTTGTCTGGACAGGGAACGTGATATTTATCTACCGTATAATAATTTTCACTCACATTTCAGCAATCATGTCGCGTCTCCCGTATTTTCTGCCGTCTGTTTATAATCAGAAGTACGATTCGAATCACTCTTTTGTATCGGTTCTTTTCAGTGAATCGAATGGGTTCAACAGTAATCAAATGTAGAGCCGATCTAAGCCAGTTCGTGATTCAATCTCATTTGGACAGTTCATTCACCCACTTCATTGTTTGGAGCTGTTGCCACTCCATAAAAGAGTAACAACATTTTATAGAAGACAGAATGTCTAATTAAGAAGACAGAGTGCTACATTAAGAGAATATTTACCTACAGTCATCTTAAACAGACCTGCAAACGCATCCTGTCATTTTCCAGTGATGTAGAAAGTCGTCTTATAGGTCAACACCTACACGTGCAGTTTAAGACTACAGGTAAATATGTATTCCCAAATAAAAGAGTATCAAAATACTAACAGTGCATGAAAACACTAAACAGTGCCAGCACTTCTGCATCATGTGATAGCCAATAGATAATATTGTAGAAGCTGTTGTGGCCTATATAATAGTAGCTCTATGTTTACGCATCTCTCTCTATATATGTATGCATGTGTGTGTATAAAATGTATTATTTATCTATTGATTTTTACAGTATAATTTATTTTTATTATTGTTTTTTTTTTTGATCGTCGCTTGATTGGGCCATCCCAAAGAAGCATAAAATCACTTTCACACACTTTTAAATTAACTGTTCCCTCCTGGTGGAATGACCTGCCCAACTCAGTCCGAGCAGCTGAGTCCTTAGCCATCTTCAAGAATCGGCTAAAAACACATCTCTTCCATCTTTATTTGATCCTCTAACTCTAGCACTCTCTTTTCTAATTATATTCTTAAAAAAAAACACTTGTCCCTTTTAGACTTGCACTCTATTCATTTGCTGCTTGTTTTCTTTATAAAAAACAAACAAAAACTAACACTAGCTTTATAATCTTTTTGTATTCTATCTATTTTCTTAATTAACAAAAGCAAAAAAGACCTCTAAGGCTAGCTTGCTCTATTCTTTTTCTATTCTATCTGTTTTCTTTTTTATTTATTATATTATTTAAAAATCCCTTGCTACGTGTACTGCGTTAAGCTAACTGAGACTTGTTATAGCACTTGTATATCATTGCTCTTTTATTGATTTTGATTGCTTCCATTGTCCTCATTTGTAAGTTGCTTTGGATAAAAGCGTCTGCTAAATGCCTAAATCTAAATGTAAATGTAAAGGGATTAGCTCTTTGATGTGTATTGCACAAACTTTCTTTTTGTAAAGGGATCGTATGACTCTAGGGGACAAAAAAAAACAGGCAAGGCAGATGTGTTGAGTCACTGATAAATTCTGTGTGCACACAAGTATCTTAGGCTCTGGTGGCTCACCCTTGTGACAGTGGGATAATGACACAAATTCTGTTGTGACAGAATGTGCACCCCCATTACCCCACTGAGACTGTCACAGTGACATCCAAAAACAAGCGGCCTTGACACTGCCATTGCTGTTTTCCACTGTATGTAGACTCGCTCAGAATGAGATCCATATTCCATGAGTCTATTTGCACATTCACCAACTTTTTTCCATCAATTTCCTTTTTATTTTTCCATCAGTTTTAACTTTTACATAAATCGTAGGTGTAGACTCTTAAACCATACCTTAAACATGTATGCATAATATCAGCTTTTTTCCCTCCCATTGTCATGCTTTTTACAGAGTAATTCTGGGCTTTTGTCTGGAGGTATGTTTAAAGTGATCGCTTGTAAGGACATGTTCACTGGTATATGCTGCATGTACGGAAAATATGATGGAAACAGGACAACTACACAGGGGTCTTGCAGATAAGAGGAAAGAACATTATTAGAACAAATAGAGAAAGAACAAATTAGATGAAGAAAAAATAAAAAAAATATTCTAAAGACATTATTCATACATTCATAATATATTCCATTTGTTTTGATTACTGAGAATTTCAAACATGAAACATATTTTAATGTCAGATTTCATACCTTTGAATACAATACATACTGTGCATGTAAGTCCATAATTTAATTTTTAATTTAATTTTCTAAGAAGTTATTTAATTTTAATAATGTGTTTTAGCTAAGTTTTGTATTTTGACACTTGCATCTGATTTTTGTTACTTTCTTTCTTTCTTTTCTTTTTTTTTCACCAGAGGCAGAGAAAACTACAAATAAACCCTGATCCAAAAACGGTGCAGGCATGTAGGCGGTTAGATCGATAGTGCAGACAAACAAAAGTAGCTGACCTGATCTGAGGTCAACTAGTGGTAAACGAAAAGGTTTGAAACAAAAGCTTGTTCTAAAGGATAAAACTGTAGACTCTTAAAATTAACCAGTTTCTTTTAATGAAGGCATAGTATATGCCTTAAAATATTACAGAATGAGGAAGAAATGTTGTGTTAATGCTTCTAATTGTAGGTGTTTGCTGTTTCTGTGTGTTAATGACTGATTGTCATCAAGATCAGGTTGGGAAATATGATATCAGTAATAATGTTCTTAATCAAGATCTGGGCCCTATGCATAAACATAGCAACCATTAAAATTGTGTCTTAAAGGGATACTGATTACTCTGAGTAAAGAGTAAGGACTAGTCTGACCAGCGTGAAGTTAGCCAATGGGTAATCAGTCTTTCTTTTCAGAACTAAGGGGGCGTTTACACTGTTTTCAACTAAAAATAGAACTAAAAATGGTTTTGGCCATTCATTAACACAACAACAGTGTTTTGGGGCCTTAAAATGCAAACTTTTGAAAACAGGTTTCAAATGCAAGTTTTTGAAAACTATACCGTTAGAGTCTACCATTAGAGATTTTAAAAACAATGTCATCTGTACTCGAAAAAAGCAAAGGAAAATCTTTTAGTGCATAATTTTTGTGTAAACGTACCCTAAATTAATAAGAGCAAAAATGCACCAATACTGATCTAAACTGATGTAAATAAGTAACAAATAGTTTCTGATTCACGCTTGTGATAAATATTTATTAGAGTTTTTGTATTTTTGAACATCATGGCTTTACTTTGTCCTTCAAACACTGACCAGATGGAAATCAATTCAGGATATCCTCACAGGGGAATATTCAAACCCTGTCACATGGTACACGGTCACATTAGCAACAACGTGTGAGAGTAATTAAAAATTTCAGTCAAGTCATATTTTTGCCCTAATTGAAAAACAACAGCTTCATCTTGAGTGACTGGCCTTTGTGAACGTCTTGATCGTAAGCGACGGGTCTGATGGTTATTGCGGGTGCCGAGCAGTAAAGAACAGTTACACAATGCATGCTGTCTAAGACCTGACAATTATATTTTATTAATCATATTCCTCACGTTAGACCGTGAGTTGATTTATGACCCTGGAAGGCACATGTGGATGTGCTTGTGGGGCTCATTTATTTAATTGTTGAGGACAGGAAACTGAGCAGTGTGGCATTTCTAACTGTGTGAAACACGGGTTACTGAATGCTAAATTATTCATTTGGAGGTCTACGATAGAGTATGTTGGAACAAAGAAAGATGCAAAAGCACCTGCTTTACCTCAGGCTACACTGGTGTGCAATCATAAAATTGAACTCCATGTGTTACAGTTGCTTTGGCGTCTCTCTCTCAGAGGCTAGTGGGGATGTACCATTAAGAACACATTGTTAAGCTGGATTGACAAGTCTTTTACATCTCTAGGGGTGTTTTAATATAACACTGCTGACAGTTCTGATCAGCACCTGAACAAGTGTGAATAAGAATGAGTATTACAATGACATTCAACTGGCTGGTGTGTTATGCTCTCTGTCCAAGTTTAACTGCTTAAGTGTACTGCTGCTCATTTGAGAAGAGTAGCCATAGCTGATGGTTCATTGAAGTGATTTAAGGAGGAATTATTTATCTGAATCATCCAAACTAACACAAAGGACATTCTAGCACAGCAAGTTTGATTATTGCTTCAGTTTTCCCAGTTTTAAAACTATGCGAACTATACATAGTGACAAAAACAATGATGTATGTTTGTCCAACATACCTTCATGGCACTTCATAATTATTTTATGCTTTTGCAAATATGAATTTGTACAGTCATTCTTACGATCTGATTACGCCCCACTGATGGTTAGGTTTAAGGATGGGGTTAGGGGTTGATTTACATGCTTACGTTTTTTATTTTCTAAAAATCATATATTTCCATACAAAATGCATTCTAATAATTCATATGAAATCACCACCTCTTATAGTTCATGAGATTGGGTTGGTTTGTCAAACTGCACCGCTTGCTGTTGATAAAGCTATACTGAGCTTTTTTTTAATGAATATTACTGTCACTAAAATGAAAATGTAATCAAGATATTATAAGGCTGAGGAATAAGACCACTGGGAGAAATTGTTATGCTCATTATGGCAGCTGTAGAAATGAGGGTATTACATTTAACATGAAGAGCCTGTCTGTTTTTTAAAGATTGACTGATAATCAGCTTCACCACTGATCTTTAACTGAATTGCTCATGATGTCAAGTCAAGTCAAGTCACCGTTATTTATATAGCGCTTTTTATAATGCAGATTGTGTCAAAGCAGCTTGACAGTGTGCTGTCATATCATAAAAAGTGAAGCCACTGTCACCATACTGCTTTTTCCTGGTATCCCTATACATTCTTTTGAATTAGTAGGAAATTGTACGATTTTAATGAGAAAACATTACCTAACAAATCACAGTTTTTTATCTGAGGACTCTTGCACATTCTTACAATGCAAACGTCAATATACGGCTCTCCGTGGAGATGATTGCCCACAAGGTAACATTTAAGCTAGGCTTCACAAAAGAAGGTGAAAGCATACAATTTTCATCCCGAATGGGAAGAAGAATTTCTTTTAAGCTCTAGTGAAAGATAAGTGTGTATGTTTGTTGTGCCACCAAAAACAAAAGCGTAAAAGATAAAACTCTGGAGCGGCACCACAACACCAACCCGCTGAAATTCAAAGACAGGTACACACCGAAGAGTGCAATCTGTGCTAGGAAAGTTTATGAGCTGAAATCTGAGTTGAAAGCCCAGCAATCACTTTTTACTAAATCTGCTGCTCAAAATAAGGCTGCTACTGAAGCACCATTTCTTCTAAGTCACTTGGCTAAAAACAAAAGTGTTTTATAGATGGTGATTTATTCAAGAGAGCAATGGCTATAACTGCAGAGGCCTTTCAAAAGCAAATATGACATAAAAACCACAATCCATGGTGTACCGCTCGGTCCTGCATCAGACACAAGAAGGGTCGAATCACTGTCAGAGGACGTGGATCGACATGTGACTCTGTGAATATTTGTTCGACGAACCACTGGATGTAATGGACACAGCTCAGCTTGTTGTTTTTGTCAGAATGGCTTTCCAGGATTTTACAACAAAGGAGGACTTCCTCACTCTTTTGCACTTAAAGGAGCGAATGTGAGGTGGGGATATTTACAATGAGTTTAAAAAATATGTCAGTGAAAATGATATTCCCATTCATAAACTGATAGCAATTACTATAGATGGAGCACCAGCATTGCATGGTGAGTGCCGACAATGCTGTAATGACCCTGATTTTCCTGACTTCATGAATTATCATTGTGTGATTCATCAGCAGGCCTTGGCTGGGAAAGTCGTGGACTTTCCTCACATAATCTGATAAACTTGATACAAGCAAAAACACTTTAGCATCGCTTATTCAAGGTAATACTGGATGAGCTTGATACCGCGTATGAAGATCTACTACTTCGTGCTGATGGTTGAGTTGTGGGAAAGTGCTACAATGCTTTATTGACTTGTTGAGATAAACTGTTCTGTCTGCAAGGAACAAGGAGCAGAAGGAACTGCCAGATGATGTGTGGCTGCTGGACCTGGGTTTTCTGTCAGACTTGACCACAAACTGATTACACTCAACAATGAGCTCCAGGGAAAAGACTGACACCTGCCCCACATGATAAGCACAGTGAATGCATTTAAGTCTAAGCTTGGTTTTTTGATCACACGTATAAAGGACGGGAGGCTAAAACTTTCCCATCCTGGAAAAAATGTCACAGAGCATTGAAAACAAAGGTGTTTTTCACTCTGAGAATGACTCTGCTCACCTGGACAAAGTGGCAATAGAGTTCAATCTGTGTTTTGGGGAGTTCGACGTCATGGAATGTATTGCTGCATTTGTCTCAAACCCATTAATGGCCAGGTCGTGGCCAAATTCCAGCAAGTATTTGCTTTGTCAAGTGGAGTTGACATGGGGATACAGTAGTTAATTTGAACACAGAGCTGAAGGGACTTTTGGGGACCTGTCAACAGAGACAATTTAACTTTCCTCACTGCATGAGCACTGGAAGTGAGTGTCTACCTTTGATCCATTTACCTTCAGCAAAATAGCATTTTCACAGATGAAAATAATTAAATAAAATTAGAGGAGCCGCCTTACTGACAGACACGTCGCAGACTGCCTCAGACTCTAGCTATGAGCCAAACTACACAGACAGTATTCAGTCATAGCCATCAGACTGACTTGAGTGAGTAACATCACTGCAGCAGTTTTGTCTTCTGATGGCATTGTGAAAAGTGATGCTGCATAGAACTGCACTTAGCTTAATTGAGAATGTTGTTAGGATTTTGTTATTACAATGCATTTATAAAATGCTGATGGCAGTACCTTCAGAAGCTTCAGTGAACAAGCATTTTACTATTAACAATAGCACTTTTACCCGTTGACAATGGCACTTTGTATGATCTGCTCACTGCAAGTGTTACAGTGTTGTTACATTGTTTCAATAGGTAGATCTTGCCTTTCATCAAGGCTGAGGTCACTGTGGGGGCCACTGATACATAACACAGGCTGTTTCATTGTAAATTAGGTGTTAGTTTGATTTTTGCTTGCTTGTAATTTTGCATAAATGTTTTATCTAGAACAGCTTGCATTACAATAATTTTATGTACAGTCCTCCCTGGAGACAAATGGTGCAAAGTGGCTTTCTCAAGGGCATGGTCATGACAAGTATCTCAGTATCCTATATGTCACTTCTACCTGGGATCAAATCGTAACATTTATTTTGGCAGACTGTAACCTTAACCCTTTTTAGTTTTATTTCATACATCATTTGAATTTATGAACAAATTGCCCACCGCCTGCATCACTAATGGTTTCCCACCTCATATTTTAATCAGTGTAATGCCCAGTCAAAACTCTCCAACTGCATTGCACTATGGGATACCTGACGTGTTCATGTTCCCTAATCCATGTCTGCAGGTTCGAGCAGGAAGATTAACGCAGCGGCCCCGTTGTGCAGCACACACCCCGTGCCGTTGTCTTGGCAGCTGCGTTATCTTGGATGCTGTTTACCCTGAGGGAGCGATGAAGAGGATTATTTAGCTTTTTTCTCACTCCCAAATCCTCTCAACAAAGGGATTTCTTCTGTAATACATCCACCAAGCAGCAGAGGGAGAAGGCTCCTACTGAGTTCCTTTAGCAACACTGCTTTGTGTGCATCAGTCGTGATAGGCCACATAATAATACAGCTAAGATAAACAAATCCATGTGGGGATGTTTGTCAAGTGACAAGCATTAGCAAAAGAAGCCTGAATTATTTAATCCTTGTCGCATTTATAACATCATAGCATCGAAAAACATTTCGGTTGCAAATGTTTTGTTTGTATCTCTCACTATTAAAGGCACAATATGTAATTTTTTTTAATTAAAATATCAAAAAACCACTAGAACAGTGTTATGTATTTTGCTGACTTGTGTACATACATTATCCCAAATGTTTCGAAGAATGTTTAAATCCAGAGAAATAAGCAATTGTAACTAGTGACACGGACCGTGTCCATAGTGTCATTGTGTCGCCTGCCCCGGAAGGAGCGGAAGCGGTCGGCTGTGGCATAATAAAAGCTCTGCTGCTTCCGAGCCGTGTGTCGAGCTTGTTCAGCGGACTTGTTTCGCTTCCACGGCTTTCAGCCTCACCCTACTTCATTCTACTACATTAACAAATCATTAGCTCATCCATGAACATGATTTCTGCCCGAGTCCCGTCGGATTGCTTCGGCTGTGGGGATGAAGACGACAACTCCCATGATTCCACACTCAGTCACAGCGTCATCAAACTACGCCTTTGTTTCTTTGTTTATTTTGAATACGCGCCCTCTAGCGGCGAAAATTACATATTGTGCCTTTAAAGTTCAGTCTCTGATTCTGTCCTTTAGGCAGTCATAGAAAATGTTGTCTGGGGTATGTGCCAATAAATAGGCCTTGACATTCATGATGAAAAGTATATTTAATGAAGAGATTTTAAAAAGCAATTACATGTGGCAGCCTACTGAGCTTCGAGTCAGTTAATTGGGGGAGCTTGAGCCTGATCTATATTTTTATAACCAATAAATAGTCAAAGCAATAGATAACTGAAAATGTCAAGATAAAAATACTAGAAAGCATAACGTTTCTACCCTGTAATCATGGGAATTATGAACTCCCCTCTGTAGTCTTGTGAAAGAGGATGCGATGAAGGAAAATGCAGTGTTTCTGATTCCAAAATGAAGTACTTTTAAGCACCCAGGTCCCTAAGGAAATTACAAAATATTCAGATATCTAAATACTGTCAGCAGTTTTGAGGCACCTACAAATAGTTTAAATGGCTTTTTTGGGTATGTCCATATCCAAAATCTATAGAAGAAGAAAAAGAAAATGAAACCTGACAAACAGAGATGTAATGTAATGTAATGTAATGTTATAATATAATATAATATAATATAATATAATATATAATATTTTAAAAATACAGTGAATAATTTTGATCAATTAACTAAATTAAATCAATTTCCTCAGAAACAGTTTTAAAGGTAGTTTGCAGGTAAGTTGTTCCAAGCATCTTGTTAAAGTTGCAATTTTATGAAGTAATTAAAATTATAGTTAAGTTAGTTGCAAATAAGTTTGCTTTTTTGAGCAGCAAAGGTGCTTTTTGCACATTATATAATAGACTATAGATTCAATATATATGAAAGAAGAGAACATACAAAAGATTAAGAAATAAAAAAAATATTATATTTGGTTATTTAGAACATAAAAATCTTTGCAGATCTGATGATGTTGTTTTGGATAGTCTGCATTATATATAGTCTGTACAGATTTCTATTGTAGACTATAATACGTTCAGTAAATGAATCAAATTAGAAAAACATGGTTTGAATTTATCATAGCTTCTTTTGTGTATATGATGTTCCATCTAATCATAAGATTCTAAATAAAATTCACAGAGCATCATCAGCTTCAAAATCTCTGGAGCTGGTATCAACAACATGAGCAGATTTCAGCGGAAAAGACTCAATGGAATAAACCGTGCCGAGGGGAGAGATGATGTAAGTGTTTATGTAATCTGCATCTGCGAGATGCACATCACAGCGCCCCCTGGAGGCCACCACTGCCTCTCAAAGAAGTCACATCATGGACCGGATGGATAGAGTGTGACCAGAACTAGAGATCCATAATTCAGCCACTGCTCCAACGTATCTCCTTAAGTTTGATAAAGCATTTTTGTCTCTGTATAATTCTTTAGATAATATTATTAATCTTTTTCAGATTTTCTGATACTAGTCACTTAACAATGACAGCCTAAACTACACCTCCACGTTGAAATGAACTCAACCACAGCCAGCAGCTCTGCAGGACGATCAGATGTATACCGATGTCAAATTGGATGCCAATATATAATGTTATGGACGTATGTGGTCCTCTGTGTTTTAAATATCTGAAAGATTTCAATTTCAGTTGTTGGCATGACAAATTACTGTACATTTGAATATCAAAAGCGCCCGTAGCTTAGTTTAGTGCAATATAGGTAATACTGAGTTTATGAAAAAAATCTGCAAATAATTAAATCACTATTTCATTGTTTGTGGTTTCTCAAGCACATGGTCCAATCGCTGCAGCTGGAAGGCGGGGTTTACAGTAGGGCCGTGGCACATGGTCCAATCAGGAAGAGAGAGGGGTGTGGCTGTCTTTCGCTCAGTCTTTCAGCACCTTGGACAGCAGCTCGCACTCGACTGCTGGAGAGATTCTGGTTGCGGGTCGAGGGTGCTCGCCTCCTCTTCTCCGAAATTACTCAGAAGAAAGAAACAGAGAAGGGGATTTCACAGAAAATCTTTCAGGTCGTGAAATTTCATGTCCTTTCGAGGCAGTTTCTGATCTATTTCCGACGTTGGCACTTTGCTATACGCTGCTTCTCTGCGGCGTGTCTCTTCTGCGTCTGGGATCCCAAACAACAAGCGTTCAACGTGAGTTTTGCCGTGTACAGCGATTGAATCTCGATAAAATACGACAAGTAACATTCATTTTACCAAAGTCAGTTTGCACTTTATTATGTTTCTGACATGCCTCCTGAGAATGGTTACTTGCTGGATGCGATACCGTCCTGCGTAAGTGCAATGAAGTTTCTTGGTTCTTCTCCAGCCTGGTTCAGGCTTTAATGCGCACTGAACCTCAACTCGCCTTTCTCCCCATATCCATCATCTTGTTTTTGTGATCATCAGCCTTATTTTGGAAGATGAGGTTCTTCTGCGACTTTTTGTGCACATAAAATTCTGAAAGGAAGAAGAAACGAGGAGTCTGAATTCGTGCTGTGAAGCCGCATCACCTCCTATGCCGTTTTAACCGTCTCGACGGCACGTTTTGAGATTGTTCAAGAGAAACGTTGAAGTATACACACAAGGATAAAGATGAAGAAGTTCCGGAAGGTTTTGGACGGGTTGACCACTTCTTCACCTGTCAATCCATGTGGATCTCCCGCGTGCGGCAGTGCGGCTGGGACCCCTAGTACGGCTCCGACACCGCGGGAGCTGGAAATCCAGGAGACACTGATGTCTGAGCACTTCCAAATCTGTAAGGTGGGTGCCTCTTTCTAGCTTGTCGCAAAGGGCTTGTCTGCCATTGCAGCAGAGATGTGCAGCTAGTTTTGGCCAAGAGGCCTGTGCTAATCAGTGCAGCTGTTGGGGGAACTGTTGTTGATAGAGCCACAATAGAAATTGCAGTGCACCAGCAGCAGACACAATACACACAGACACATACTGTAGTGCAAAGACATTGTGAACCACAAATATGGTCCCCTTCAAATCGTTGAGATAGTTAACCAGAGAATTGTAAATTCTGTCACATTCACCCTCATGTCATTCCAAACATAGGAGCTACTTTCTTTCTTCTGCAGAACATAAAAGAAGATATTTGACCATTGATTTCCATTGTATGGACGAAAACACTGAGACGTTGGTGACAGCAACTATCCTTTAAAGTTCCCAGAAGTTAACAGTTGTTAGATAGATAGATAGATAGATAGATAGATAGATAGATAGAGCAAACCATCAGTGGTGAGATACTGGATGCTCTCAGTCCCCCAAAAAAGAGCCAGAACATTTGGACTGCATTTACATTTTTACCGCAGTTTTGACTCTCTCTTTTAGGGGCTCAACCACAGACAAGTTTCTCAGTCCAGTGTTTAAGTGTCAGTATGACCATATTGAAGTGTTAAATGGACAATTCACACAAAAATGAAAATCCTTCTGTTTCTCAGTCCCATTCCCTAAGCCTTTCATATTAGCATCACCATAATGAAATGTTAAATTGATAGTTCACATAGTTCACAAAATAAAAATTCTGTCATTATGTACTGACCCTCATGTTGATTCAAACCTGTATGTTTTTCCTTCAGTAGAACACAAAAAGGAGTTGTTAGAGACTGACAGCTTCCATACACTTTCACAGTCTATCTATCGTTATATCATTCTAACTTTCTATCTAGTTCTACAGTATTTACTCAATGCATTGGGAGTGAGATGCTCAGGATTAGGCATTCTTGGGACACAATCCTTTCCTCAGTGGAGAAGTCAAGTGATAGGGAATCGATGACATAACTGAGGTGTTTAGCTTATATAAAAAGTGAGAGTCAGCCGTAGTCTCCGGGCTTGTGTGCTTTCTCCTGAAGCTATTTTTTAGAGATTTTTAGGGCCTATTGCAGCCGGTCGGGGTAGTGGAAGATGACTGCAGCGCTTCTACCTCCACTTGAATCGGTTCGGTTCGAGCTTGAAATTAGAGCGATCGAGGACGGACGTGTGTTGTTCTCCAACATAGCAAATTAGACAGTGGGAAAGCGGTAAGAAAGAACGAACAAGAGCCGTGTCGTTTGAATGGAAGTGCAGGAATGTATGACGTGCAGATTATGAAGTTGTTTGTGAATATTCCCAGAATGCCACATTCATTCACTGGCGACCGGCACACGCCTCGTTCTCACCATAGTGATGGGACCGCGGTGTTGTTGTGCACTCCCCCGGGGAATGTACGGTGAGAGACTCGCGCTGATATACACCCAACAGCCTGACGTTTGGGTTATATTAGAATTCATCGCCAGTTAAACAAATGAGGTAAAACATCACATATTGTCAGGAGGATGTATTTATATCTGAGGTAGTACAAGTGTCTGCTATACAGTGCTGTTTTTAATTTAAAGGAATAGTTCACCCAAAAAATTAGCTCACCCTAAATTGGTCAAAAATGTAGGCTAGATTAGTTTGTTTCCTCATCTGAACAGATTTGGAGAAATTTTGCATTACATCACCAATAGATCCTCTGCAGTGAATGGGGGCTGTCAGAATGCTGTTCAAACAATAATAAAAACATCACAATAATCCACACAACTCCAGTCCATGAATTAACAACAATTCAAATCTGTGAGTTTTTATAAAACGAATCTTTCATTAAGAAGTTTTTCACTTCAAACCATTGCTTCTGGCTAAAATGTGATTATATCGTCTAAATCAGGAGAGAAATATGCACAGTTGAAGCACCATTTATAAGCAAAGACTTTTCTAAACAAATATGTTAATACATTTTCATGTGAGAGGACAACAGGGGATTGACTTTTTCACTGGAGGAAGCATTATTATGGATCATGGACTCATATTTTGGCTAGCAACAGTTTAAAGTTAAAATGCTTTAATGACGGATTTTTGTTTCTTACAAACACCGATTTTCACTTCACAAGACGTTAGTTGATGGACTGGATCATGTGGATTAGTACTTGTGGATTATTGATGTTTTTATCAGCTTTTTGGACCGCATTCTGATTGCACCCACTCACTCACTCCATTGAGCAAGTGACAAATGCAAAATGTCTCTAAATCTGTTCCAATGAAGAAACAAACTCGTTCGCACTACATTTTTAGCACATTTTCATTATTGGTGGAACTATTCCTGTAAGAATTTGATATTTTTCAATTAAATATAGTTAGTCAAAGCTCAGTGGCAGCTTGATAGTTAGGCTACACTGTATAAACAATTCTGTAGTTTTTACAAAATAATTTTGGCGGCTGTGGTTGCCAGAATAATTTTGTAAAAAATACAGAAAAATCAAAGTTCATCACAAGTAGCTTTTCCATAAACTTAAGTATATACAAATATACAGAAGGTGCACGGAGTCATTCAAGCAAACACAAAACACCATCATGGTAACACACAACACTTAAATAATGCAATAAACATTCATTGAACAACAGAAGATGTAACAAAACCATATAACTGATAACAAAACTAATAAAGAACGTGATCATTTAAACAAAATACTTTCAAATGTGGAGTGTAATGAAGGGAATTCTGGGAATATCAGTTTACAGTTTTTGACTATAAATGACGTTGATTTGTTACTTCAAAAAACTGAACAATTAAAAGTATTTTACTGTAAAATTACATGAAATGTCTGGTTAGATCTTTTACAGTTTTATCATGTATATACAGGAACTTACTGTTAACTTATTAACAGTTTTTTTCTGTAGTGTTTTTGCAATATTTTATAGTTACACTCATGTTTTTACAGTGAAAACAATGTTGTGATTTTGAGTGTTTTGCTGCTGTATGAATGTTGCGAGGTAGGTCAGATATTCAGAACATCGAGACAAACAGTTTGAAGCATAAAAATGAAATGAGGCTCCAAATGTGATTCCTCATGAAACAATTCCTTTAAATTTCCATTATTTCCCTTTAAAAAACATAAATTTTATGAGGAACTGAATTCAGACTTGTTTGCTCACTAAGGTGGGTTAACACATGCTAGATTGAAAGGCTCATGAATATGAGATTGTAATGCTATATTTATACTTGTCTGAAGAGGGATTGTCTGAGAACCACACTAAGAATCGAACAATGTCTGAAATGTCTCTTTTCATACAGTACACACACTGAACAAAAGTAAAATTAAAATTTTCATTATATGACCCCTTCAATGAAAATTAAACCTGATATATACAAGCAAACCATAAGCAATGGTGAATTGTATGAGTTATTCTAGAGATAGTATAAGAATAAAGAATCCACCTCATGGTCTGTCGAGGGATGCGTTCTTTGGGATGTTGACAGAAACGGTGCTCTGGAGACGCACATCTGAAATAGACTGACGAACACCCTCTCATGTGCTCAAGAACACTCTGTGACACCCATTTCTGGTTATGATCACTCAACTGAATCATGAGCTTTGACAACAGCTCCCGTCGTGGGCTGCCATGTTTCATGTGTGGTAGATTTAGATCTCTCTCTCCCTCTCACTTCTGTATATTCCTGGATGGATCTGGCATGCACACAGAAATAATAGGGTCAAAGGCATAGAGCAAAAATAGAAAAAAAAACATTTAAAGGTGTATGTAACATCATAATGGAAGATATAAACAGCAGGGTGCTTGTTTTTAAAGCCGATCAGGAAGTCTTTGCCCTTGCAAATGACAAAAAACAAGGTAGATAGTGTGGTATGGTTCTGTTAGTGCTCTGTCAACAATGTTGGCTTCCTCTCCAGTGCTCTGGGACCGCAGTGGCGGCACAGCCTGTGCTCTAGAGCAGCCCGCTCTGTCTGCATGTATCCTCATCTCTCAACAGGAAAGCTGTGCTCACTCGACCAAAGGGAAACAAGTATGAATTGTATTGCACAGTGTCTATTGCTGATAGATTTTTCATCATCAACACTGTTTGTAGATTCAACAGAGTAGTAGGGCCAGATAGAAATGATGAGACTGATAGTAGCAAAGAGCTAAAAATAAGGTATAGCCATTATGAGTGAGCTTAGGTCTCTTTTTTTCCCTCAGTAAAAAAAACCAGCGATGCCATAGAATAACCATTTTTGGTTCCACAAAGAACCATTCAGTCAAAGGTTCTTTAAAGAACCATCTCTTTCTTACCTTTTTATAATCTGAAGAACCTTCTTTTGCCACAAATAACCTTTTGTGAAACAGAAAGGTTCTTCAGATGTTAAAGGTTCTTTATGGAACCATTTAGACAAAAAGGTTCTTCTATGGCATCGTGAAGCACCTTTATTTTTAAGAGTGTAGTAGGACATAGTTAATGTGACATCTGTGTTTCAGCCATAATTTTATGAACAATTATATTTAATTCATATTACGAGAATACTTTTTGTGTGCAAAGAAAACAAAAATAATGGCTTAATTTAACAATTTCTTCTCTCCCGTGTCAGTCTTTGACGCGCATTCACAAGCGTACCACGGCGCATACGTGTTCTTAAATTGTAATAATGTTTCACTATATCACCGTTTGTACGCTTGATCAAATAAAAGCAGCCTTGGTAAAAATTAGATCAGACCTTGTATCTTGAAGATCCTCACAGTAGATTTTCCCATCAGAGGGTCTGAGCATCCAGAATGGTCTTCTCGCTCTCTATATTTCAGAGGAATCACATCTAAAGATGTGTGTAGTAGTGACATGTCGCTAGTGACTCATATAGAGTTTCCTGTCAGTGCTGTTTGAACCATTTTTTCTCTCTCGCTCTCCTTCACTTTTTCGATTTATCTCCTTATTTTTACATCTGCTCAATTGATTGATTTCATATGGTGTCATTTGTTTGAATCTGATTGTTATTTCTTTCCATCATTCAAACTGTGTGTTGTTTCTCCAGTGGCTGAGCAGGGCTAAGGTAGTTAATACTCCAAACAGCTCTGTGCTTGTAATCACCCATAAATGAATAGCCCTATTCAGTCAATCTATATCCTTGAATCCTTTTTCCACTCCACTGATCCCCTTCATTTTCTCTTGTTGTTTAGTAACTCGCACAAAAGTGAGACTGGAAGGACAGATTTTTTTTTAAACCCTTAACTCGGTACTTAGCTGAAGCACCTCAAATCTTTTTGTGTATGATGTGACAAGCTTTGCACATCATCATTTGGCAATTATCTGCCATTCTTCTCCTCGCCTCTTCACCTCTCAAGCTCTGTCAGGTTGTATGGGGCAGATACACATTTTCAGGTTTCTCCAGAAATATTTGATAGGGTTCAATCCCAGGCTGTGGCTGGGCCACTCAAGGACATTCACAGAGTAGTCTATAAGCCACTCCTGCTGTGTGCTTAGGGTCATTGTCCTGTTGGAAGGTGCCCAGTCTGAGGTTCTGAATGCTCTGGGACTGGTCCCTCAGTCCCTGCCACTGAAAAACAGCCCCACAGCATGAGGTTGCTATCAGCACACTTTACTTTTGGGATGGTACTCTGCAGGTGATGAGCACTGCTTGGTATACTTCAGACATGATGCTTAGAATTGAGGTTCATCAGACCAGAGAATCTTGTTTCTCAGAGTCTGAGGGTCCTTTAGGTGCTGTTTTGCAAATTCCAAGTGTGTTTTCATGTGTCTTTACTGATGAGAGGATTGAGTTTGGCCACACCGCCGTAAAGCCCAGATCGGTGGAGTGTTGCAGTGATGTTCGTCCTTCTGTTGGTTTCTCCTATCTCCACATATAATCATGGAGCTCAACTAGAGTGACCATCAGGTTGTTGGTCAGCAGTCAAACCAAAGCCCTTCTCCCATCAATTGCTCAGTTTTGCCAGGAGGCCAGCTCTAGGAAGAGTCCTGGTTGTTCCAAATGTCTTCCATTATGGATAATGGAGGCTACATGCTTCTGTGAACCTTCAATGCAGCATAATTTTTTTCTGAACTCTTCCCCAGATGTTTGGTTTGATGCAATCCTGTCTCTGAGCTCTACAGGCAGTTTTTTTGACCTCAGGGCTTGGTCTTTGCTCTAATATGCATTTTCAGCTGTTAGACCTTTTATTAAGACATGTGTGCCTTTCCAAATCATACCCATTCAATCGAATTTGCCGCAGGTTAACTTCAACTCAAAGTGTGGTAACATTTGCAAGCAAAATGAATGCTCCTGAGCTAAATTTCAATGGTCCCAGATGAGGGTATGAATACTTATGCAGTGGAATCATTTAAGTTTTTTATCTTTAATAAAGTTGCAAAGATGTTAAAAACCTTTATTTTTTTATGAAACAAAATTGTGAGATACAAATCAAAATGACAAGAAATACAAGAAAAAGTCACACTGTGATATATGAAGTCACAAATGGGAGATGAAAAGTTAAAATCACAAAAAAAAAACAAAGTCATATTGTGAGATATAATGTCGCAATTATGAGAAATAATGTTGCAAGTGTGAGATATAAAGTAGCAGAAGCGTAAACAGATTTCCTAGATTTCTGACATCTTTCTGACAGACAACTGTGCACTTTATTTGTCACTCTCTTCAGGCTTGATAACCGTAACATGTATATTGACAGTGAAAGTGAAAGAGACAAATGTAAAGTCTAGCTAGAATCATGCGATTGCCTCAAATGCCATCCAGTGCTCAATTAAGAAGTTGTTGCCTCACCTCCTTGTCAAGCTCACCGCCAACATTCATCAATATTTGTTTCAAGTCAGTGATGATATCGCACCCGACAGATGCGTTCATTTGTGTTTGGCGTCCTTCCATAGCCTCCCTTTCCGATGACTTCAGCATTGAAAGTCTCCCTCTCTGGATAGGTATAGCTGAAACGTCTGCAGTCAGAAATCCAGTTAGGCACGTGCACGTGCACGTTCAAGTACACAATGTCTTGTAAGCTCAGTAATTGCATTCTAACTCTCGCTCTTAGCACAGCTTGATGCCCACAGCATAAACAGCAGCAGGGTTCAAACCAGCTGCACCCACACATTCCGTTCAAGTGACGTTTAGATATGTATTATACACATACAGCAGCTCTGACAAAGATTAGAGGGTAGACGGATGAATTAGTCTTGTTGTCATTAAAAGGACAAATATTCTCAATTAACCTTCATGTTGTGCTGCGTTGGTTTTAAATCTCTTGGTACTTTGGACTGGATTTTGTCTGATCGTTTTTGATTCAGTCATATTCTGTTGTGTGTGTGCAAGATGATGGTCTGGTTTGTAACTGATTGGTGACAGAACTGCTTTTAAAGTGGGCTGTTTGCCCTCATGTGGCTTCACCGGGACGATGACACACTTATTGACCCAATAAAAGAGCCTCATTTCTCTTATCTGGTTTCAACCCCCCTCCATCCCACCACTCAGTTCTTTCTGTCTTCCTCCTGTTCACTCAATTGTTTTAACGTTATTTGTTGGATTTGAGGCTTAATGCCATTTCAGGCTGATTTAACCAGATTTCTGATAGACAGTGGTTAGACCGAGAATCCTGCTCTCCTTGTTTTATTCTTTCCCTATTTGTAAGTTTCTTCCTTATTTCAAAGGAAATTTATTCTCGAAATGATATATGTCTTGGGGTACGGCTTATAAATGTGGGTCAGGTTTTCCCTACATTATGGGGATTAGATGAATAATTAGGGGATGGGTGGATGAGAAAAATGGCATTATAAACATGCTTAATAATGTTTTCATGCAAATGTAAAAATACAAAAAAGACTGTAAAGTGAAACAATTTTTTACTTTGAAATTAATTTACTTTGAAACTATTTTTACTCAGAAATTGCCAATACATTTTCAAATAATTACAAAGAAATGGCAAATAACACATTGAATTGGACATGAATTTTTCAAGAAATAAGTGTCAAAAATATTATTTATTTATTTATTTTTAAAATTTATGAGGGTTAGGATTTGGTTGTAGTTTTAGTTACTTTTATATCTTTGTATTATATTATATTATATTATATTATAATTGTATTGTTGTATTTACTTTCAGATTTTAAAATATTTCAGTCTACTGTACATTTATTTACATTATCCAAAATTGTATATATTTAAAAATACCACATTTCTTTCTTTCTTTCTTTCTTTCTTTCTTTCTTTTAGTTCGTTCGTTTGCTTTTGTTTGTTCGTTTGCTTGCTTGCTTGCCATATAGGAATGTGCTAGAAATCTTTCTTTCTCCTCTCATCACTTTTCCTTGTCTCTTTCTTTTATTCAGATTAATTTTCTCACAGGCACTAACCTTATGGATGCATTCTGAGTCAGATTGCATTGCTAGTTCATTTTTGTCTTAGGAAGATTCTTTTTCTTGACAGAACTCAGCGAGGACCACAACAAGCTTTTTTTTTTATGTGTGTGTGTGTGTTACCTCTTTATGTGTTTGCTTCTATACCTTTTCCTGTTTTCTAAAGTCTGAAGAGTTTTTGTTATTTATAAGATGTTTTTTTTTAACCAAAGCAACTTACAGTAGACTTATTACAGGCATGGTCCTGTTGAGCAACCTGGGGTTAAGTGATTTGTTGAAGGCAATCCCCAGTACTGTACCTCTCTCAGTCACCAAATAACACATCTTTGAAAGAGCAACCTCTGAGCAATAAAACTATCCTCTGGGATTGCAGGGATTAAACCCTAGACCCCAGAATGAAGCAACACAGTATCCTACACCCTGCCCTAGTCTCATTCTCACACAGACCACCTACAAACCGCTCATGGACTGGCTGAAGTCTACTGCACAAAAAGAGCTTGAATGAAAATAAAATTGGCAGTTTGAATTTGATTGGCTGGCATCTACGTAATTTTGAGAAAGAAATAATTGCAGGATTTGCTGAAGTTACTGTATGTCACTGAGTACTTGAAAGATAAGGATTTTGTTGCGGCAGTTAGTAGTGAGCATATCAGATTAATTTCAGAGTTTTTACATTTACACTTATTCATTTAGCAGATACTTTTAATCAAAGTGACTTGCAAATGAGGAATGCAACATAAGCAGTTCATTGTTCATTGAACATTGTTCATTTTATTATTTTATTTTATGTCAAAAATGTGTAGAACGATTTGCTCTGAAACAGTGTTCCTGTAATAAGATGATTTAAGTAAAAGTGCCTACTTTAGAAAGTGCTTATGTAACTTTATGTAACACTAGAACTGCCTCTATCCCTATCAGACACATCTGTCTGTGTTATGACATCAAAAACAAGAGCTAGTCTGGTGTTTGTTGCTGATCACAAGTTTGAAACTGAGATTGTAAGAATGAATACGACCCTCAGTTTGGGCAGACATCTTTATCAAAGGTTCAAAAGTTACTCAAAAGTTCAGTGTCTAGATGTTTCTTTTCTGACTGAAGAATTGAGAGGATGTAGCTCTAGCTTAATGCGTATGAGTCATACACCACAAAGTGCCAGTCTGGAAGCTTCTCTTCCTGAACCATATACGGATAGACTGTGGGATATTAAAGGCATAGAGCTTATCAGGGAACATGAGTGTCTCCGCCATATGTACCAGGCAGCTCTGAGAGATTTGCTACATATGACCACAATATAGTTTACTAGAGCAATGTGCAGAAAAAGGCATTTATTCTTCTTTCAAATTATGGAATTTTGGAAAAATGAAAAGGCTGAAGTTGAGAAAGAGGCTAGTATTGTGTGTTGACTTTTAGAGTAATGAAACAGTTTTATATAACAGAACAAATTTGTTATGTTATATAAACTATACACTTTTTATTTAAGAAATTAATATATATTTTTGGTCTCCTTTTTAATACGTTCATTATCAGTGATGTATGTACTAGCCTACATATACTAGTCACTACACCACAGCTCCGACTCATTTCATCCTTAATATTTCATATGTGCATACCCTGACATTAACAGATATGATATTACAAACTATCAGTTTGTGTGTACAAAAGGCATCTACTATGTGTGTAGCATTAATAGTTCCCTCAATACATTTTTAATACACGCTGCATTAGTAATGATTTCAACAGACATTTATATAGACCATCTTTTGCTTACACTGTGTTATATTGCACTGCAGCGGATTAATGCTGTGTCGTATATAAATAACTGTGTGAGGAAGAAGGGAATATATGAATGGAACTGATGTCGACAGTCCATCCAAGAATATTTGGGAGAGCATATGACAGTACCTGTTGTATCTAAAACGATAACGTGCGATGTGTGTGCATGCTTGTGAGAGACACACAGCGCAAGTGTGAAAGCGAGATCTGCAGTCTTAGGCAGAGGGCGGTGCATGGGAGTGCTGGATGTGTGGTCTATTTTTAGATTGGGGCCTAGACTCGCCCACCCTCCCCTCTGAAAGAAGAGGCTGAGTGAATGAGGGAGAAAGATAGTTCATTGTGTGTGTTTTGGAATATTTGTAGCGATGGAGAAAGAGTGGTTTTAAATGTAATTAGATAGAGATAGATAGAGCTAAAGGGAGTCAGAGAGACCCTTGCTCAGTGTTCTGGAGAGTTCTATGACATCAGTGCTGCCCAGGTCTCTTTACTGTATGTTGCTCTCTTCCTTCCTGTGCCTTTCCAATGCAGAATTAAACACATTGTCGAAAACAAACAAACTAAAGGAAAACCAAAACTAAAGGCGAAGGCCAGAGATATAGAAAGGGAGAGAAAAAGGGGAAAAAATTGATCTTCTGGCCATGAAATATGGATGAGACTTTAAAGATTGGGGCCAGTAGATGTATTTTTCATCCTCTCTCTGTACTATGTATATTTAATGCCAAATGACTCTCTTTGCAGCCCGTATGGAGCCTGTTTGCACCCCCCTCCCCCTACCGTTTATGCATGGATACGGGGTGGTCCCAGGGGGCTCCGCGTCTCCTTCCTGCCACAGGTCGCATCGCCCTGCTGGGACAGACAGGAGGTCAGCGCCCCCTTGTGTGTCATCCTCTTCTCCAGCCCATGATTAAAGGCTGCAGAGCTGCCAAACCCAGACCACCCGCCCCTACTCCAGCTGAGGGGGACAGGGGTGTGTGAGCATATATGTGTGTGGCTCATTAAAGGAATATTATGGGCTTTTTTTTCTACATCTGTATCATGCTGTTGATTACCACAGATAATGATTTAGACTCAGCTTTCAGTGCGTTTAAATGAACGGGAAATATTTAGTATATGGAAGCCTAGCAGGCATGTGATGTTTTGCTAAGTCGCCAATAAATATTACAATAACAATTGTTGTAACAAAACATTGTTACCATATATACTCCATATATATGCTGTGTATATATATATATATATACACATACACACACACACACACACACTCATACAGACTACTTTATTGTACATTTTGGAATTTGACAGCACCTGTTTGCTGTAGTGAAATCAGCTGAGTGAAGAAAAAGAATTTGGGTGAATAAATTATGTCAAAATATTCTTATTTATGGTCAAAACAGTATGTTTCTATCATAAGTGTACTATATAGTTACTATAAACATATTTCCTATTTGTTTATATACAGAGAGGGAGTGAATTAAAATAAATATTCTGTGTGGTAATTGATAGTGTGTCATGGATGCAGTTCCCTTTCAGTCAGTCACGTTCGACGTTACGTCAGTCGTGACTGACGAATTGGGATCTCGCCCGAGAGCCCAATCACCTTCGAGTGTTAACTAAACAAGCCAATGACAGTTGGCGTGCGTGCTTCGCCACGCGCACCCCGCCCCGCAGCGCGGGTATAAAAGGAGAGCGCGTGCAAACACACATCAGCTTTTCGCTTCGGAGCCGAGCCTTCTAGTAAGCAAATCTCCGCGAGTGTTTTGGAAAAACAGCTGGCGTTGGTGTGACGGCGTATCAGCGGGGGTTGCCATCCAGGCTGCTGAAACCTCGGCGAGCTGCAGCTTTCATTCTGCGGTCCCGCCGCGACCTCCCCTGGGCGCTTCAGCGCTCTCTCTGAAAGAGTGTTTTTTCCTTTCTAAAAGAGCAAATTCTAAAAGAGCTCCACGAGCGACGGGTGTCTTTTTAAAGATGGCTTCCCGCTCGTGCGTTTCTGGATGTGGTCGTTTCCTGGCTTCATCTGACGGTCACGATCGCTGTGTCTCGTGCTTGGGCTTTCAGCACGCTGAGGCAGCGCTCGTGGATGAGTCATGTTCTCATTGCGGGAACATGACCATCGCGATGTTGCGGTCCAGATACCTCCTCATTAAACGGGGGGGTATCCCCCTTGCCATGCCCCGCTCTAGCTCCTCCGGCCGGAGGGCTACTTCGGTTCATGGTCAGGGAGACCTGAGGGTTACGGTGAGAGCTTCCCCGTCGAGTACGTCTCCGAGGGCCTCTCATTCCTCTGGCGCATCGCACCGCCTGGGGTTCCCGGACGAGTTTGCTGGTTCCTCGGACAGGGCGGGGCCCAGCATCTCGTGCGGAGCACAGGCGGATGACAGGATGTCGATCACTGCATCGGAGGGCGAGCTAGGCTCTGGAGATGAGGATTCGGCTTTCTCTGCCTCCGTCAGGAAGAGTGGCGTTGCCCGAGTCAGATCCAGAGCTGACCGCTATGCTTTCCCGAGGATCTCTTTTCTCGGCATGGAGCTGGACTCGGTCAACCTCGGTCTCTCAGTAGAGCGTGCGCAGTCGATGCTGAATTGCCTGGGGTCCTTCCAGGGCAAGACGGCGGTTCCACTGAAACAATTTCAGAGGCTCCTGGGGCATATGGCACCCGCAGCCGCTGTCACGCCGCTCGGGTTGCTTCATATGAGACCGCTTCAGCATTGGCTTCACGACCGGGTCCCGTCTGAGGTCGCTTCGCGCCGTTCACATCCCAGGCGAGCTCAATCGTGCAGCCGACGAGCTCTCACGTCAGCCCTCCCTTCCGGGAGAATGGCGACTCCACCCCGAGACAGTCCACCTGATTTGGAGACGCTTTGGGGACGCTCAGGTGGACCTGTTTGCCTCCCCGGACACGTCCCATTGCCAGTGGTTTTACTCCCTGGCCGAGGGAACCCTCGGCACGGACGCACTGGCGTGCAGCTGGCCTCGGGGCCTACGCAAGTATGCGTTTCCCCCAGTGAGCCTTCTCGCACAGACACTGTGCAAGGTCAGGGAGGACGAGGAG
>NW_015552538.1:3268139-3278789 GCF_001515605.1 Sinocyclocheilus anshuiensis
CCCTGACCGAGGGAACACTCGGCACGGACACACTGGCACACAGCTGGCCGCGGGGCCTTCGCAAATATGTGTTTCCCCCAGTGAGCCTTCTCGCACAGACATTGTGCAAGGTCAGGGAGGACGAGGAACAGGTTCTGTTGGAAGTGCCGTATTGGCCCAGCCGGACTTGGTTCCCCGAAGTGATGCTCCTCGCGACAGCCCCTCCTTGGCGAATTCCTCTGAGGAAGGACTTACTGACTCAGAGACGGGGCACCCTGTGGCACCCGCGCCCAGACCTCTGGAAACTTCATATCTGGCAATTCGTCAGTCACGACTGACGTAACGTCTCCGTTCCCTCCTTCAGGGAACGAGGGTTACACAAGTAACCTAGACGTTTTTATGGTTACTCTGCCCTTCTTAACTAGCGTGAGCTGATGCAGAGTACCCATAAAAGCATCCAGTCACATACTGTAGTTCCTATTAAAACATTTACACAGAACAAAATGTCACAAAGCCACAGTTCAAAAACCATTTGGGTCAGTATAAATGCAGCTGTAGAGATTTTTATTTCTATCACGGCATCACATCAGTTACTGACAGAAGAATGGGTTGAAAGAAGACCCTCCACATTACTGGAAATATTTAATTCCTTTCTGCATTATCTAGCAAACTGTAAGACAGAGAGATAGACAGATACGCGCAGCGTGTAGAAGCTGATATATCCCGTATGAATGACTTGGTGAAATGGAGAGCGGGGGTGGGGAGGTTAATTTCGGGTTTGCTACTTGGTTGGCACAAAAGCGTGTTACAGCATGCTCAAACACACGGCATATGTGGTTCTGGCCTGATTCTCAGAATTAACACACAACCTTTTTCAGGGTTGTGACAGCTAGACGTGTGGTGTGACCGCATCATTTGATTCTGTGAGTGGGAATGAACAAGAATGTGCTGTTTCAGTCGTATGTTTGTGGCTCAATGATATTTAATCATGGGTAAAAGCCACTAAGGAAGTCAATGAGATAAATACACTGCCATTCAAAAGTTTGGGCTTTAAATGTAGATTTGTATGTTTTTGAAAGAAGTCTCTTATGCTCAGCAAAGCTGCATTTATAATCAAAAATAGTAAAAAAAAAATTGTGAAATAATATTACAATTTTAAATAATATTTGTATTTGAATATATTTAAAAAATATATAATTTATTTATTTGTAATTTGAATTTTCAGCAGTCCTTACTCCAGTTTACAGTGTCACATGATCCTTCAGAAATTATCATATGCTGATTTGGCTGACTATCAATGGTAAAAACAGCTGCTTAATATTCTTGTGGAAACCTTGATTCTTTTTTTTTTTTTTTTAATGAAATGTAAAAGTATTCACTTTTCTTTCTGATCAGTTTAATGGCCTTTTGCTGAACAAAAGGATTTAATTTCTTAAAAAAAAGGTACTGACCGTAAACTTTTAAAAGATAGTGTAAGTATCAGTATGTTTGATTTGATTAAATACGTATTTTTGTAACTAATTTAAAAAAATGTCTGTACTGTCACTTTTGATCAATTTAATGCATCCTTGTGGAACGGTTTGATTTAATAAATAAGTAACTGACCCCAAACTTTTGAAAGAAATGGTTGCTTCATGCAAACTTAAAGATACGATTCACCCAAAAATGAATATTCTGTCATTGTTTATTCACCCTTGTGTTGTTCCAAATAGAATGTCTGTATGACAGAAAGAAATGTACATAGGTTTGAGTACACCTTGACAGAATTTTCGATTTTGGGTGAACTGTCCCTTTAAGAGTGATAGAACAGCATGGAGTAGTAGAAACAGGGTGGAGAAATTGAATAGCTAAACGGCGGAGACAACAGCCCATATCAGTATGAGAGAGTGAGAGACAGAGCAAGAGGAGAGAAACCCAGAGATGAAGAGGGAATGGGAGGGGGATGCTTAAATAGTCTGCAATAAAGCAGTGCACTGAATGAAAATCTATACGCCGAGGCATTCATTAGCACTCGTTTGATTAATAGAGACGAAAAGGCAACACACACATAAGCACTGAAACTTCGAACGCAGCCACGCCCATGCAGACGCAGACGCAGACGCAGACCAATGATTCCAATTGTCTGCATAAGCAGACAATAAACCTGCAGCTGTAGTCGCAAATCGAGAGAATTTGAACATGACAACGGTTTCGTCACAGATCTATTCCTGCTTAATAGCCACGGATAGAACATCACACACACTCCATCCCATCTCTCTTGCTCTCTCTCTGTGTCTTTTGCTTGCTTTGTGATCACTCCATCCTGCTCATTCATCCAGTACTTGCTTGCATCAGTCCAGAGCCCTGCAGATGAATTATTGATGAACGTACCTTCATAAGGGAGCCAAACAAATGGGGAAAGTGAGTGTGCAAAAGTGCATTTTTACAGTCAAATGTAACAAAAAAAAAAGTCAAATGAACTCATGGACCACTTGAATTTGTTACACTCTCTGTTAGTGTCCCAATCAGGAAGCATTCGACACTAATCTGCAGAATTGTTTCTAAAATATTTTTGGACAGTCACAATTTGCGTCACAACTCTGGAGCAGCATGTGTTATGGATTTCAGCACCATCTGTGGCGGCCATTGCCAGCGCCAGAGCACTAGCACAGACCCGCAGGCTGTGGACGGCTCTCGTTGCATGCTTCCAGCTCCGATGGCTGTGGACAGCACCTGCTCTTGCATTTCAGAGCACACATTCTGGACAGCTTCTTTACAGTTCAGTGCACCAAATAAAACACACTCAGAGCGGCATGATTTGAAGCTGGCCCCCGACCAGCTCAATTGATTACAGTGATTGCAGGCAGCTTGCTGCAAGTGTAACAAGGTAAATGTTCATTGTGTAAAATGTCACATAAGTGACTCGCTAGTGAGAGGCTTGGGAACTTTTGAAGCACTTTAATTGTTTTGTTGGCTATTTAAAGATTGACGTGAAGCCAGTTGCAACAAGTGGACAGGTGTGTGGAGCAGAAATGTAAATTAGCAAGTTTCATGTGTTCTGACATGTACCAACAAATGTTTTGAGTTACTGTTGTTTTACTTTATGAGGAAAACATTTCAGGATTTTTCTCCATATACAGTAGTGGACTTCAATGGAAGCCAATGGGCTACAGGTCCAAATTGCAATTTCAATGCAGCTTCAAAGGGCTCTACACGACCCCCGCCGAGGTTTAAGGGTCTTATCTAGCGAAACCATCGGTCATTTCTTTTTAACCACAAATGCTCGTCTTGCACTAGCTCTGCAATGCGCATCCACAACTGCACGCATTCTGTAATCACGTTGGAAAGGTCACGTTTTTTTCCTAGCAGAATACATTTTTTAGGTTTTAAAAGATTTAAACATCCTGGATACACACGAATGGACCATTTTAAAAAATAAACTGATACAAAGACATAAATATGTGTCACGCGCATCGCAGAGCTAGTGCAAGATGAGCATTTGTAGTTAAAAGGTATATACATTTTTTATTTTTTTTTTAGAAAATGACAGATCGTTTTGCTAGATAAGACCCTTATTCCTCGGATGGGATCGTGTAGAGCCCTTTGAATCTGCATTGAAACTGCAGTTTGGACCATTAGCTCGTTGGTCCCCTTTGAAGTCCGCTATATGGAGAAAAATCTTGGAATGTTTTCCTCAAAAACCTTAATATCTTTTCTACTGAAGAAAGAAAGACATGAGCATCTTGGATGAAACAGGGGTGAGTAAATTATCAGGAACTTTTAAATCTGGAGTGAACTAATTCTTTAAAGGGGTCATATGATGCTGCTAAAAAGAACATTATTTTGTGTATTTGGTGTAATGAAATGTGTTTATGTGTGAAAACTGTCCGGTTGTAAAAACCTGATCTTCTGAAGTAACATTGAGTACACTGCTGTAATTAGTGTAATGATATACAGTATGTATGAATATTTATGCAATTATTCATTGTTTCTGGTTCATTGCGTTGTTATGGAAACACAAAGTGACTTACACAGTTTGACTATCACATTACTTAGTCCACTTGTGCATTTTGTGCAGATGCAATTAAATGTAATATTTTATTTATGTCTATATATTTTATTAATCTCATATTGAGTTAGTTAGCCCACTAAAATAGCACTTTAGTTTACTGGTGTTCATTCCCTTTCACCAGCTCAAACAGGTCAATCTCTGATATTATTGATTGTGACTGCATTATTTAAAACAATTATTTTCTTTGTAGATTTTTCTTCAAAATCATTGTTAGCTTGTAGTGTTATTTGTTGTCAAATTATTAAATTTTTAAATTGGCATCATGATGCACATTGTTGCCCTTTTTATTGATTAATCTCATCAGTGACAAGCAATTTGTCAGAAATTTTATTGATAACGAGATTACCACTGGTTGCAGGTGAATTAGCAGGTCGATTCCCATGTCACCGTTGTGTCCTTGAGCAAAGCACTTAACCCGGTGATGCTCCACAGGAGCCGTACTTACAGTTAGCTGTCTGCTAATGGCAGATAACAGCATCTTGACTTTGATTTGTGTAAACGTGTAACGTGTGAGAAATTCTAGAGGTTAAATGCAGTGTGATTTACAGAATAAAGCTCAGGGCTCTTAGCCAGAAGGTTGCTGGTTCAAGACCCAAATGCAGCAAGCAATCAACATTAGGCCCCTGAGTAAGGCATTTAACCTACCTTATATTCATTTAATATATTGCTAAATTTTATTTTATTTTATGTTGGCATTACTGATTACTTATTTCTTATTTATTTCTTAATTAATAATACTTTATTTAGGTTATTCATTAATTTGTGTGTATTGATTCTGTGGTAATATGAATGGAATTATATTGAATTGAATTTGAGATCAAAAGCAATGTTTTTAATATGTTTAAGAGATCATATGCAGATCAGATGCAGGAAGGCCAGTAAGAAGTGAATAATCTTGTTATCAAATAAGCAGAAACTAAACCAACTGCTTGGTGTAGAAGTGCAGGAAAAGCTTGATTTTGGCTGGTTTAGGTGGTTGTTGCAGTTTTGTCCATGAATGTGATAGTTGGTCTTGAGGGGCACCATCGTTTTTGCACAGCAAGCGTTGACAGCTGTGTGACCTTCAGCTGAGATGAAGATAGACTGAGTGGGGGAGTGTTGGCTGGGGGCTAGGGGAGCTCGGTTTTGATGAAGTTGAGCTTGAGTGGTCAGCGAGGTGCCAGAAGGGCATGCTGAGATCTTTGTTGAAATTGTAGACATGGAGACATGGAAAAGGAAATGAGATGGAAAGTGTTGTCAGCATGGCGGCAGCATGAAGTGCCATATGATTTAGTGGCTCAATCAAGTGATCTGGTGTCATCATCATCTTTGATGATATATGATTATGTGATTGAAAGGTACCCGGGTTGAAATCCCAAGTGATTTTGCTTTAAGTAAACTAAGTAGCAGGGCATAATCTGTTTTGTTATTTTACTGACTTGAGTAATTTGACCTGTACTTTATGGTGTTATGAACATAATGTCAAACTTTAATAGGAGAAGAGACTTTTTTTGCAGACAGAAAGCAGGTAGTATGAAAGGTACAGCATAGGAAGCTGATTGGAAAGAGTTAACTTTTGATTAACTCTAAAATTCAGCTTTGTCATCACAGGAATTAATTACATTTTAAAGTATATTAAAATAGACAACAGTTACTTTAAAATAATGTATTTTACAAAAATTTTTTAATGCAGCCTTGGTGAGCATGAGAGGCTTCTTTCAAAAACATTAAAACATCCTACCAACCTCAAACTTTTGAATAGTATGCCAAACCAATAAAATATTGCAGAATATATCTTGTAGGAGATGGGAAGGAGCGGGTGGCTGCACATTGAGCAGCACATGCTGAAGTATTGTTTCATGTGAGCAGTTCTCAGGAGAGTAGCAAGGGATGCAGGCAGGCCGTAGGCTGTGTCACTATTATGTGGGAATGAATGACTAAAGTTGCCTACAGTACTTTGTTCTTAATGTAGCACAGCATGTTTTTTTTTTTTTTCATGCTTTCTCTGTTTTCCTTTCTCTGTAGACGGTGCGTCATGGATTTCCCTATCAGCCCACAGCTCTGGCATTTGACCCGGTGCAGAAGATCCTTGCCATTGGCACTCGTTCTGGAGGAGTACGGCTGTATCCTTTTTTTCCCCCAATGCTGTTTGCTCCACAGTGTAAATTCAAGACTTTGGAAGGACTTTTGGGCTTTGGGAAAGCTGCTGTCTGAGGTAAGGTATAATGCTGTCATGTTTCCTCACTTTAAAGACCTGCCATAGAGGGGTGTAAGACCATTTGACTGACTCCCAGAGCAATCGCTGCACAATGTTACTAATATATTAATATTGAGAATGACTGACAGAAAAATAGAGAGAGAGAGAGAGAGAGAGAGAGAGAGAGAGAGAGAGAGAGAGAGAGAAAATAATAATAGTAATAATAATAATAAAATAACAACAAAAACAATTACATTAAAAATAAATAAATAAATGGATGAAAAAAAAATAAAACAGATCACATAACAATAAACATAACAATCTTTCCTACAAAACATGAAAAATTAAACATAAAAAAATGATACAAGAGCACCAACACTCAGTTCCAACATAGTTGGATAAATAATGGATAAACATGAGTATTGACCACTAACAGAAACCCATATTAGCATTAGCTTAGCATTTTTTTCTGTAATTTCTTTGGCAGCATTATTGAACAGTCCCACACGGAATCTGTCTGCAAAACTCCACAGCAAATGAATTATTGAGTCAAATCAGTGTTCTTGCCTTACCAGTAAGCCTACAATAATGTTTTATTTTGAGAGATGTCTGATTCGATTTGCCGGGAAATTTCCCAGCTTCGGTCATTCGTCCTCATGTTTACTTTACATCATGTCTGTTAACAATAAAATAAGTTCCAGCTACTTTGTGAAGAGCAGTACTGAAGCACATTTGAAGTTAAAATGCTTTAAGCAACTAATACGACTCAGCATTACTACATTTTTCCACATTTAAATCTATTTCACAAAATTCTGCAGATTTTCCCCAAAACATAGAAAATGCAAAGTGAGCATATTCCATGTTGGCCTTATTAAAAGTATTAACTCCAATACAGATACAATGAATATAAATTCACAAGAGAGAGAGAGAGCTCATAATTTAGAAGAGAATTTAGAAGTGAAAATGTGTGATCTGATTTGTGGTGTGTGTAATTTATTTTCTCAGACGCATGAATAAATGAATCATGTTCCTTTAACTCGATGCCAGCACTTGTACAGCATAAAAAAATGTCTGGAGTGTTTTATGATTTGGAAACATCGCCTTCAAAAAAATCAACATTTAATTTTTTGGTTTGAACTCAATGATCATGCTATTTGTTTGGTTTATCACAAGAGGCTTCCTTGCAATATTGAGGAAACAAAGTCTGTGTGCAGAAAGTCAAACAAGCAGGAAGTAGAGAGAAGAAATGCCCAGAAATCATGTGGCAGACAGATGAAACGATAAAAGGAGGGAGGAAAAGAGAGATAGTGTGCCATTTTTGCATCACAGTGAATTAGCTTTGTGCTAATTACGGATTTGTCATTACCGTAGATAACTATGGACTGTGTTACTTAACTGTGAAAAGCATGATTCTCCCTGTCTCTCTCTCTCCTCCAGATACGTTTTTCTCTGCTGTTTTTGTCTGTCTTTCTGTCTATCCTTCCTTCCATATGTATTACATACTAATGAGATATGAAAAGAAGGGGCTTTGACTCTGTTGGGAGTCATTTCTGTGTCAACTGACAGTTCTGGCATGGACTATTGTGAAGAACTCACTGTGTGCACAAATTTTAGTTCATCTTTGTATTTTGTTGCATGACATACACTGAAAGGAGTACTGTATGACTAGGCCTTTTATTAGTTTTAAAATGAAAAAGGTTCAACAAGCACGTATGGGTGTTTGAGAGCACACATACTTTTGTCTAGGGATGCACAGTATGTTTGGTATCATATTGGTTATGGGTCAATATTAGAGATTTTTTATATACTGCAATACACACACTACCTTTCAAAAGTTCAAAAGACAAAATACCATATAATTCCTACTTTTGGACATACAGTTGATTATTTTTCCGATGGCTTATATTGATTATATTTGTTTCAGATTACATTTGCCATATTGCTCACTTTCCTTTCTCATGCCTGACTCTTTCTCTGACTCTGGGCAGAATGGTATATTTAGTTCTTGTTCAGAGCTCTGTATTGATTGAGAGAGCCCAAAGTTAAACATTCACACTGCACTATTGATTATCAACCTCTTTGTGCACTCACTGCATACACTGTCTGCAAATCATTTTTATAGGAGAATACTTAATGTGTGTGTGTGTGTGAGAGAGTTTGCATTTGTTCTTATTTTATAAAGATTTGTAAATATTTATTAAAGTAGCATCTCTCTTTATAGCTTAGGAAAGAAAGGCAGCTGACAGGTATAAAACATACACTTGCATTATGTACTGTATATAAAAATAGGCACAATGCTGAAGTAAGCAAGGAGCACATCATACTAACCAGATTTGTTGATGTCATCTGTGTGTGTGTGTGTGTGTTTTGATGCAGCTCTTGGCAGGGTGGAAGGATGCAGGGCTGAGATTGGTGTGGCATTCACTTCACTGCAGTCAGCTAACTGCACAAGCTCCATGAATGAAGACAAAGAATCAATCTCATACTAATTCAATAAAGTCATTATGACTCGTGGAAAGGAAACAGTGTTATAGAATCAAACACAGGCAAAAAAAATCTTAAGAATCTGTTTCGAGAAAATACATTCAAAATTTTGCTCAGTCCATGTGCAAATGAATTTGACCCCTGACCTACAGCAAGTAATCCTGACAAAATGTAATTGTCATGTTGATGTAACAGTCTATACAAAGTCTTAACAGATTATGCTGGCAGCTTGTGTGTGTGTGTAAGGAGGAGGTAATAAAATGGATATGTTTCAGTTAAACAGCAAAAATATACTTCCAAAATCTTCAAAAATGGCACAATTACAGGATAGTACACACAATGTGTTTCTGTTTGTGAGTAGGAGTAGCATATTCAGTGTTATTTAGAAAAGTTGCACTCTGGATTGTGTTTGTAAAGAGCATTTTACACAGTCAAATAGTAAAAGTGTAAAAAGTTTTAGTTTGGGGGCAGTATGATTTTGCATGTTTTTAAAAGAAGTCTCTTATGCGTACCAAGGCTGCATTTATTTAATCAAAAACACAATAAAACTTTAATACTGTGAAATATTATTACAATTTAAAATGTTAAAAAACTGTTTTAAGTATTCAAAGTGGATTTGTGTACTGTAACTTTTAGTCTGGTGTTTATTTACCTGCTGTGATATAATGTAGATATCTAGGTGACTCAGTTATTGATTTTATTGCACTTGTATGCTATTAATCCTTCAATTAACACCACTAAGTTCAGCATCACCTGCATGACTCATGAGTTCTCTAACAGCAACCCTGTAGCGGTCAATTTTAATTCACTGGCATCGCATACTAAATTATTTTCAATTGTGATAAAATCAGACTTGTGCATGATTGAGGGCGACAGTTGGCTCCCTTCCAAACTGGCCTTTCAACTTTGAGCATGCGTGTCATTCATCTCTGGTGTTTTTGTTTGGATCTCCTCTGTGACATGAGTGCACTATGGGCTGCTTTTTGTGTGAAGTAGTCCTTATCATAGCATCTCTACCGTGTGTGTGTGCATGTATGTGCATTTCAATTTGATGTGCATTCCTCAGAGAGTTTGTAAGTTTGTATGTGTGTAAACGCGAGTGCAGTGTTCGAATTGAGGGGGTGGGGTAACACCCAAAAAACACCCAAAACACCCAAAAAAATATACTTGGGGGGTCCCCTGGTTTTTCAATAAAACTATAATATTTAAAATGAGTTTTGATTGCTGTATTAAATTTAGACCTGCTCATGTTACATCATATTTTATTTTTACGCGTTTTTACAGCGTTGCTCATTATAATCAATCACACACAATTCTGTTGAGCTTAAAAATGCAGTAGCCAATCAGAGGCGTTTAGATCAGTCATCGCTGAGACCCCAGAGTTTTGTTCAGACTGAAACTCGCAAATTCCCTCATCATATGCAACAAAGTACAGATGTACGAACGATGTAAGAAAGAGATTAATTTATCATACAGTGTATGGACAGCTTCATTGATTTTATGAGTGCTTAAACACTAGCTAGACTGACTACTTTTAGAGTGTGTTCTTTCACTGCATGATTCAGTATAATAAAATGCATTTAAAATGCTCCCAAAATTCAAGATATGGGGGCAGAAAATTTATATATTTATATCATTTCATATAGTTAATCAATATCCCACGAAGAGTGCCATTTTTTTCCCCGCAAAAATCACAAATGTGATATTGATTTTATACAACAGTTCAATAAACAAGAAGTTACATTTTTTAAATTGCTTTGGAGCAATTTTCACAAGCAATTGGTACATTTTCAAAAATCTTAGTACTAATATCACAACAGATCATCAAAGTGCACTTTTTTCAAACATTTCAGCATATTTTCAATTGTGTTAGTACAATACACACAATCACAAAATATCCTTTTCACTACACAAAATAAGTGTTTCATCTATATAAATGTTTCATTCACAGTAACTGCCT
>NW_015552538.1:3279178-3279372 GCF_001515605.1 Sinocyclocheilus anshuiensis
TAATGGTTAATCAGTGAATCATTTGGTGCATCTATAGATATAGATTCAATAGATATTTAGTTTCTATAGAACGTGATTGCAATTTAGGGATGACCAAATGCACTGAATTATTTTTACACTAAAAGTGATTTATCCAAGATGATAACCACTATTTTGTAAGGGTGTGTGTGTGTGTGTGGTTGAGGTAACCTCTA
>NW_015552538.1:3279403-3288633 GCF_001515605.1 Sinocyclocheilus anshuiensis
GAACCTGTGTGTGTGTGTGTGTGTGTGTGTGTGTGTGTGTACCTACTTACTGTGACCATATTTTGGGGACAAATTGGTACCCAGAAGTAATCAAAACTTGACAAAATCCCTTTGAGGGCGTCCTCATTTGTAAAACCGTGTGTTTTGCTATTTGTGAACATACAGCTGGACACAAGGGAGAGGAACTGATCAAAGATTGATCAGAGATGTTTCAGAAGAAGGGAGACAGATGGCATCAAATACAACATTTTACATTACATTATGCCATTTGATACTGTATATAGAAGCATTACCATGGTAAATACTGCACATAACTATAACTCACCCTTCATCTGAAAAATTCAGCTAGAATATAGATTCAGTCATATGGCACAGTGAGGACATTTACTGCATTGACAGTAAACTCTGTTCTAGCACAAAACCTTATGGCCATGTCATACCTTTAACACACCTTTTGACAACACACTGGATAAATACTTTTACAAAACATTATTGATTTTATGTGAGATATGCAAGTTAGGTAATGTAAGTGTATTTTCTAACATGACAATTATTGCCTGTATTACTGTAATTATTTTAGCAAAAAAGGTGATTTGAAACATGTATCTTGCATTGTTTGCTCTTGAATGAACCGTTTGTTAAAAGTACTAAATTGAAAGAAGATCATACTGTTGTGTTTTGGTGATTAAATCAAAGGTTCTCATTATATATTAGTATTGAACTCTTTTGCATTCTTAATTTAAAAAAAAAAAAATCAGTGGTTTGCCACTAGAGGCCGATGAGACTTATGAACTGATTGTTAAAAGTACTAAATTGAAAGAAGATCATGCTGATTTTACCACTGATTTTTTTTGTTGGTGATTAATTAAAATGTTCTCAATACATATCACAATGATCTTGTGTTTTGAAACAATAATTACGTGGAATGAAAATATAGGAAACTACAATGAAATACATACTGATGCTGATCATACTGAAAGAAGATCATACTGATTTCATCACTGATTTTTTTTTGGTGATTAATTAAAATGTTCTCAATACATATCACAATGATCTTGTGTTTTGAAACAATAATTATGTGGAATGAAAATATAGGCAACTACAATGAAATCATGAGATCAGGTTTTGAAAGAATGCCTAGTGGTGTTACAAGTGTGATCAGTTTAAAGTTTTGTACTAAGAGTTTTGAAAATGTACACCTTACTTGTGAAAATAGTACCAAACCAATTAAAAAAACGAATATCAAAAGACTTAAGTTTTAGACACCATATTGCCTATTTTGCTCTATTTCGCCAACTAAAATGGTTCCAAACAAAGCCACAGCACTGTTTTGCGTCTCTGAACAACATGCCAGTGTTTCGTTCCTGACTGAATCAACCATTTAAATGATTCTGTTCAATCGCAATGGCTCACTTACTGTATATTAACAGTGACTTGCTGCCACCTACTGGCGGTTTTGATTTCACATTTAAAGTACCTTTTAATTTTTTAAAAATAATTTCAAATATCAGTATTCAATGTTTTAGGATTAAAATATCAAAACATTATTTATGCATGTGTAACTGCAGGTTAAATGCATTCATGTCCTGCATTAAACAGTGTGTAAATACATCTAAATGGCACTTCGGATGCAGCTTCTGTGTTTCCTCTGCATTGCAAAAATGAATTTTACTGATAATTATTTTATTTTAATTATTAATATTGTCTTATTATTGTAATTGACCTTATTGATTAAATGTAAGAATTTGACACACTTTTAGAAAAAAATGGCTTTACAAAGGCAAAAATGCCCATAAAGGGTAAAAATCATTTTAAACTTGTTGGAAAAAATTAATTTCTGTTACTGCTGTGAACTGACCACCACACAGAGTCAGCTGTCCACGGCAGTCCTGCAGCGCAACACACTCAGCAAAATATCGTTATTATTGTTAATTCACTGATCATCGTTAAAAATAAGCTTTTATCTTAGAATTAGGTTTTCTCAACGATAACGAGGAAAAGACAAAAAATATTAATCATATTTATATAAAATATGAATCATATTTATATAAAGTTTTATTTTTTATTTATTTTTTTGACGGGGGGACCCCCCAAGAGCTTTGACACAATTCGAACACTGCATAAGTGTGTGTAAGCACGTACATGCGAACAGGTAATAGAATTCTCCTCTGTGATAAGCTGTCGATTCTCATCAAAGCGGACTAGTGGAAAGAGAGAGAGAGAGGAATTGGTATTGGAGTGATGATGAATTTTGGTGAAATGGCAAAAGCAGAGGTGGGTGGAGTCATGAACCTTATGCATCATTTTTTTCCCTCTTTCTGTTCCATTTTTATTGGAGCAGGGAGAGAAGGTGTGAAAGAGCAGGAACTGTTTTCATTATCAGGCAGGGCACGTTTAGAGTTCACCGCAGCCTCTGTCTAGTTAATGTCGGTATGATGGGCGAAACACACACACGCACTCACATGCTCTTCCAAACACATCGAACGCAGCCACACAGAAACATGCACAAACACCAAGGCCATGACAGATGTCTTGTGCGTGTGGTCAGAGTGACAGTGAATAATGCTGAGAGCTTAGCGCTGACGCTGATAGTTAGCATGCTGCTGCCATCTTTCCTGCTGACAATATGTCACCCTTCTTTACAGCCTCTCTTAATATTTATAACATCTTTGTGCCAGTTCTATCATGCTGATTTTTAAAATTCTCTCTCTCTTTTTGGCAGTTACACTTTGATACATTTGATTTTAACATTAAATTTGTTATTTCCAGTTATTCATGACCACGTACAGTACATACATATACACAAAATTTGCTTAAAAAAAAAAAAATGGTTTCCAGAAAAATATTAAGCAACACAACTCTTTTCAACACTGATAATAATAAGAAATGCTTCTTAAGCATCAAATCATCATATTAGAATGACTTCTAAAGGATCATGTGACTGAAGATTGGAGTAATGGATAGTAAAAATTCAGCTTTGCCATCCCTATAAAAAACTAATATATTTAAAATACATTTATTTTATACTAAGTATAATCCAAATCTATTAACTTATTTACTGACATATTGCTCAAGACTTACTGATATAAAAATTATAATTAAACTGTATTTAGAGTACTACTTGTGCACAATGCACAATCACATTTCTTAATATTAACCCTAAAATGTGTTTTAATGTCTCTATTGACGAAGATTGTATGATCTTTGATTAATTTCGGTCTTTGAATGCAAGATATTTAAAGTGCACCCGCAGTACTGTATACTTGCAATAGTTCCACTTTAGCACAATCAAATATACTTAAGTATGTGTTTAGCTGGGCTTCAGCACTACTTCCACACAATTAAAGTGCATTAAGAACAAAATTAGTTTTCACTTTTTCAACTTTAGTTAGTCTGTAATGTTGCTGTTTGAGCATAAAAAAGATCTGCAAAGTTACAAAGCTCAAAGTCCACTTCAAAAGGAGATATTTTATCTAACAGAAATCACTTTTCAAAAACTACAACGAATGACCCGTTTGGACTACAACGCATATTTTCCGGGATTTGTGATATCACAAATATCTACGAATGGGACGAGACCTGGTTGAGCTGCACTAGAGAAGGCAACAAGTGTTATCACTATGTCGGAGACACACTAGCTTTCCCAAGGCAGACGAACTTAGAGTGGTTACAATCATCCGGTTTAAATCGCGCTCAAACTGATTTGACATTGACGCAATATTTACACTGAAGCTCACAGGCGGCTATGGTAAGGGGCATGATATTTCCCGACCAGGCGCTGAGTGCTGCCAATCACAACACACACTGGCCCAGCTAACCAATCACAGCACATTTTGTATTTCAGAAGGCGGGCCTTAATTTGATACAGGAACTATTCGAGCCGTTCATGCCAGACTTGGGAGAGAGGTATTGTAATAATATAAAATATGTGAAAAATAATGTGTTTTCGAACAACCTAGTAAGAGAGCCTGTTCTAGTACACTCCCAAAACAAAATCAAGACTTTGTAAAAGAGCATAATAGGACCCCTTCCAGTTTAGTATACTAAAAGTATAGTTGCAAGGTATTTTTATTAAGTACATAAATATGTAAATGTATTTGTAGTATACTAAGTATGAAATAAATGTATTTCAAATTCATTTTTGTATATTTTTCTCTAGAGATCACAGGAATAAATTACATTTTAAAATATATTCAAAAGGGAAATATTTATTTTACCTGTTTGTGCTGCATTTTTTATCAAACAAATGCAGCCTTGGTGAGCATGAGAGACTTGAACGGTGCAGACTTTCTCGAATGGTATTGTAGCTGGTTTTAGATTTACCTGGTTCTGAATGTAACAAAAAGTGAACTGCTTGGTCGATTTATTGTCTCTTCCCTTTTTAGTCTGTGAATCTTAGCCAGAATAAGTCATAATGTGGAATAGACTTAATGCTTATGCATGAAACCCTTAAACACAATGGCCCTGTCCCAAATGGGGCACTTAATGTGTATTTGCAGTCTTACAGTGGCTTGTGTCTGTGAAGTCTATGAGACCTTAAGGTTCTGATTCCCCTTCATGGCCGCTATGCTCTATGTACCCTCAATGCTCACTTGTGCTGAGCCTGCACTGATGCAGACTACTACCCAACAGTCTGTGCAGCATTACTTCACCAAAGTGTGGACTTAGAGGAGGGACACAGGAGCAGAATTTGGGACAGGGCAGACGTGACTGGATATGGATACATATACTAACAGCTTCAGTGATTGAGATTTTGGCACCACTGACAGGGATCTATGATTGTCATATCCAGCTCAGCATTTTGAAATGTCTCACCGCTCTTTTTGAGGTTTATACACTATTTCCCGAAGGAACTATCAGTGCAGCATTAGAATAGTGTTAATGTTTTAGGTAAGTCTAGGTTTTAGGCTTTGGTTCTGCATATATCAGCGTGCATCCTGCATCCTTTCTGTCACCTGTGTACGAGAGTTAACATGTACGTGTCACTGTCTTTTTAGTGTAAAGCTATCTATAGACCTTAGTCGGGGCAGACGGCATATTGGTTTTTACATGGATGGAAACAAAGCTGTGAGGGATAGACTACAGTCTTTACAGTAGTTCAGTACGTATAGTTTACTATATCATTATTAAATATTATTAAGGTACTATATCATGTAAATTTCAAAACTGACAACATTCAAAACTGTTTTAGGGTCTTTTGTCTACTAAAAATTTTCTTAGGAGATATGATTTGTCTGCTGAACAATTGGCATTTTATACAACTGGCATGTTATAGTCTTATATATAGATATATATATATATATATATATATATATATCACATAAGTCAAATATATCACTACCCTGACTGAGCTCTGTAGATGGTTAAATAGATACAAAGAAAAGAACACCAATCACAATTCAGATTTCAAGTATCATGACAATGATGTCACCAGCATCATTAATATTCACACACACTGTAGTGAGGGACTCGTGCAGGGAGCTAAATTACATTTGATTTAAATTGATTTATAGTGAACGTCGCTAATTAAATTAATGAACATTTTATGGCTGCAACAAGATACAGGACATACACACACCTACACACACATTTGTCTTTCTATCATGGCATATGGACTTCACATTAACTTATGTTGTTTTATACTGAGCTAATATATATTTTTTCCTGTCCCCTAACTTACATAGAAACCTTTCTGCATGTTTACATTTTCATTCAAACTTAATTTAGTGTGTTTATTAAGTCATTTTCTCTTGGGCCCATTGGCTGCTCCACACAGTGAAGGTGATTTCTGGTTTTACTGTCCATCTGGGAACATTTGGTCCTCACAATGTAAGCACATATTTTACTATATATAGTTATGGTTATTTTTCTTCTAGTTATGAATATAGTGAAAGGTCATAGAGATATTCAAAGCAGTGCAGTAGAAAGGTCAATCATGTGTGATTAACGCGTGTGTGTGCGTTTGAGGGCTTTCATTCTTTACTTTAATTAAGATAATATTTGGATTATGTTTGTGTGTCCTTGAGGCTTCTGTCCTTTCAGGCTTCAGTTAACCAGCATATAAATTGCTTTGGTGTATTATGTGTTATGTTCGCGCATTTCTGTTTATGTGTGTGTGAGCGCTATGTTGATTTTTGTCTTGATGTGCGTGTAATGCATGTGAACTGCCTCCTTGACCTGGTCTCAGTTTGATGGAGTGGTCAAGTTTCAGCGGATGTTGATTGGCTGATTATTAGTAGGATGGAGGGAATGTGGGGGTGGGGTGGCAGCGAGGCAAGGATGGAAAAGAGAGATAAATGGCGTTATTCGGTCATTGTGTGGAAATGATTGCAGTTAGTGTAACTGAAAGAAAGGCCTATGGGCTTGATGAATGTGGAGGTGGAGAGGTTCAAGAGCAGATCAAAAGAATGAGGGAGAAAACAAATTGACTGATTGACTGGCACACAAGCAAATGTGCGCGCACACGCACACACACAGCTCTCAAGTGTATTCACACTGAGGCAAACATTCTTGCACTCTTACAAATAGAATAAAAAGCTTATTCTGTGGTTAATTGTAGCAACTAGATCTTCTGATCAAGAAATATGTTATACTGTATAATGTGGAGGCTGCAGGATAACTTAAAATGAATAAATATATATTTTTTTATATTATTGTTAATAATACACATTAATATTATAAATATATTAAAACAATCCAAAATACACACATACATACATAAATTTAAATAAAATACCAGAATTATTGTTCCCTTTCAATACTTCACTCGTACTGCGTCTTGCTTAAGACGCATATGGGAAAAAAGCCTTTTTTCTCCTGAACTGAAGCCTTTTTTCATTCACGCAGTGAAACTGCACGTCCATTGGTTCGTGCAGAGCTTAAAAAACAAACCAATGGCTCGGCAGCGGAGCTGCACGAGCCTATGGCGACGAAGCACGCCAAAGCCCACCAGAATGGGCGGGGCATCTGGCTATATAAGCGGGCGCTCGCCACAGGATTCTCAGATTTTTCTCTTTCAGCGACGACTCTACGTCTCAAGCTGATCTGAAGCCGCTCGCCGTTTGACACGCCTTCGCAGCTGGAATCGGGACCTCTCAGCTCGGCTAACCTGCTTCTCCGCCGCTCCAGTGACGCAGCAGTTCCGGTCCGGTTCCCCTGCCGCCATCCAGCAACTCCTAAAAGAGCTTCTAAAAGAGCATCGGCGTTGTTGCAAATGCCGCGCTGTTATTGCGGTTCGTGCGGGTCCCCCCATGACGGCCACACGGAGTGCGTTTCCTGCTTGGGGAAATCCCATGCGGAAGCTGCGCTTACGGGAGCTAATTGCTCTCATTGTGAGAGCTTCAGTCTCGCCTCTCTCCGCTCACGGATCGCTTTCTTTTTAGAGAGCGACTCCGCCCCCCACGCCCTCCCGTTTCCTTTCTCCCAGGGACCTGTGAGGAAAAAACAGCGGGGCAAAGGGGTCGAGCGATCGGCTACGAGCGAGCTCACGCCGGCCCAGATCCCGTGTGCCTCGCTCTCACAGCAGAGAGAGTATTCCCCCGTCCTTTTCTCCCGGTCTGATCAGCGTCCCTCTGCTGGTGCGAGCGACCTGATCTCATTTGGGGGAAGTGAGGACGAGCTGCTTGATGACAGCATGTCATTGGCAACATCAGATGCCGAGGAGCTGTTGAGCTCGGTGACTGACCCCAGCCCCTCGCCATACCACTTCAGCTCTCGCTCAACGCGCCTACACCTCAGCTGGACAGGCGGCTTCGGCGCTTCATTCTATGGCGGCCCTCCAGGTCTTCCAGGCCAAACTCTGAGTCTGGCCTGGACCCCGCTACCCTCAGGGATCTGAGGAGTCCGACGGACCTGGCTCTACGCGCCACCAAGACCACCGCCCAGGCGATTGGGAGATCGATGGCCAGCCTTGTGGTGCTCGAGCGCCATTTATGGTTGACGCTGACGGAGATGAAGGACGCGGATAAGATCCCCTTCCTCGATGCTCCTGTCTCCCCCAAGAGCCTTTTCGGCCCAGCGGTCGAAGGGTTTGCTGAGCGGGGACGCTCTCGCTCGGCCAGACACTACCCTCTTCCTAAGCACCAGGGACCCCGACCCAAGATTGCATTGGACCCAGTGCCTCAGGCGTCATCCTGATCCACGAGACAGGAAGAGGATGGGGTCAGATCTCGCCACGGCCGGACCGCCCCTCAAGCAGCCTCTCTTACACCTCTTGACACCCCGTTCAGCTCCGGGTACAGAAGGAAATGTGTTTTGTGCAAACAACGGGCTCCTTCATGCGCCCAAGCATCCGACCGCTGTGATAGCGGGAAAAATAATAAAACACAAACATTTTCAAAAAGAGAGCAAACTTCCTCTTCCATCACTCGTACGTGTTCTGCCCCCATGCGGCCAGTCACCCGAGTTAATTCAACCCCTCGTCACGCGGGCCGAGGCCTGGCAGGCCATCGGGTGTCGGAATGGATTATGGGCATAATAAAGCGAGGATATTCACTCCAATTCGCTCGAAGACCCCCGCGCTTCAGCGGCGTGGTCCCCACCTCCGTGCAGAGCAAGGACGCCCATGTCCTGCGCTCAGAGGTGATGAATTTGCTGGCAAAAGGAGCCGTGGAAAGGGTTCCTCCAGCCCAGAGCGCAAATTCGCTTGAGAAACTGGTTCTTTTCCCTGGACATGAAGGATGCATACTTTTACATCCAGATAGCCCCTTGTCACAGCCCATTCTTGAGATTCGCCTTCGAGGGTGTGGCTTATCAATATACGGTCCTTCCCTTCGGGCTGTCCCTAGCCCCCTGCACCTTTACGAAGTGCATGAGGTAATTGATCTGTCTCTTTCCCCTCTGAGACAGATGGGAGTCCGACCCCCTGGAAGAACTCCCGCTGGATGGAACAGGGCGTGGCTATGGGGATGGTTCACAGAAGGACAGTTGTCACGACAAAAAAGGCTTCCACATCAACTGACTGGAAATGCTAGCAGTATGTCGAGCCTGTCAGTTCTTCCTGCCAGTCCTGAAAGGGCACCATGTGCTAATCCGATCGGATAACATGTCGGTTGTGTCCTACATAAACCGCCAGGGAGGCCTCTCTTCAAAGCACCTCTTCATGCTGGTAGAGCGCTTCTTAGAGTGGGCTCAACCCAACCTGCACTCGCTAAAGGCAGCGCATATACCGGGCAAATTGAACCGGGGAGCGGACATGTTATCAAGGAGCAATGTCCCCTCAGGGGAGTGGA